>NC_052166.1:13981683-14152861 GCF_902713615.1 Scyliorhinus canicula | reverse complement strand
CCCGTACTCCCCCCCCCCCCCCGTCTCCCCCACTCCCCCCCCTCCTTCGGGAAGTTGGACAGGGACGTTGTCATCAGGAGCCAGAGCAGGGAGATCCGTGGCACAGGCATCGAACGCCGATTTGTGTTGGGTCCGAGACAACTGCATTCAACGCAGGACCGGAAGGTTGTACAAGTCCGGGACATGAATGGCCGGCACCGTCGTCCACAGCGTGCGGTTCATCAACAATTGAGCCGGTGACAGGCCAGTGAACAATGGAGCTGATCAGTAAGCTAGCAGGGCAAGGTAAAAATCGGATCCTGCATCGGCTGCCTTGCACAGGAGTCGTTTGACAATGTGCACCCCCTTTTCTGCTTTGCCATTCGATTGGGGGTAATGGGGGAGCGACGTGACTGTGTAAAGTTGTAACATTTGGCAAATTGGACCACTGCTGACTGGCAAACACGGGCCATTGTCGGACATGACCGTGAGCGGATGCCATGGCGAGCGAAGGTTTCCTTGCACGCCACGGATGACCGCAGTTAAGGTGAGGTCATGCAGCCCAACTACCTCTGGGTAGTTGAGAAATAGTCCACTATGAGGACATAGTCCGGCCAAGTGCATGGAACAGGTCGACGCCCAATTTGGTCCAGGGGGATGTAACCAACTCATGGGGCTGCAAGGTCTCCCTTGGCTGAGCTGGCTGGAAACGCTGGCATGTTGGGCAGTTGAGAACGGCGCTGGCTATGTCCTCGTTGATTCCAGGCCAGTACACTGCCTCATGGGCCCGTCGGCGGCATTTCTCCACCCCCAGGTGGCCCTCATGGAGCTGCTCAAGGACGAGGTTCCTCATAATGTGCGGAATGATAATCCTGTCCAACTTTAGCAGAATTCCATCTACCACCGCCACGTCATCTTGATGTTGAAGAATTGAGGGCATTGGCCCTTGAGCCATCCGTCTGTCAGATGGTGCATGACGCGTTGGAGCAGAGGATCATTGGCTGTTTCACGACGAATCTGGATGAGTCGTTCATCCGTGGCAGGCAGGTTAGATGCGGCAAACGCCACCTGAGCATCAATTTGGGGCACGAAGCCCGCTGGGTCGCAGGGCGTGGTGACAGAACGGGAGAGTGCATCGGCGACAATGAGCTCCTTACCCGGGGTGTAGACGAGCTCGAAGTCGTACCGTCTGAGTTTAAGGTGAATGCGCTGCAGGCGCGGCGTCATGTCATTAAGATCTCTTTGAATAATGTTGACCAATGGCCTGTGCTCTGTCTCGACTGTGAACTTTGGGAGTCCATAGACATAGTCATGGAATTTGACAAGTCCCGTGAGAAGGCCCAGGCACTCTTTTCGATTTGCGCATAGCGTGTTCGGTGGGCGTCATTGCAACGCGATGCGTATGCGACTGGAGCCCATGAGGAGGCGTTGTCACGTGAAGGAGCACTGCTCCAATGCCGGACTGACTGGCATCAGTGGAGATCTTTGTCTCCTTGGTAGGCGTCAAAAAATGCAAAACTTGTACGCTTTGGTAAGCTTCGCCCTGAGTTCTCGCCATTCCTGTTCGTGGGCGGGGAGCCATTGGAACTCGGTTGTCTTCTTTACCAGATTTCGGAGAGCCATGGTGTGGGATGCGAGGTTGGGGATGAACTTCCCCAGGAAGTTGACCATGCTCAGGAAGCGGAGGACCGCCTTCTCGTCCTCCGATGTCTTCATGGCATTAATGGCCAACACCTTGGCCGGGACCTGCGTCAATCCCGCCCCCGCTGTGTCCCGAATTCTCTGCCCCCCGAGATTCGGCGGGGGCGGGAATCACGCCCCGCTGATCGGCGGGCCCCCCGCGGCGATTCTCCGGCCTGCGATGGGCCGAAGTCCCACCGCTGACAGGCCTCTCCCGCCGGCGTGGATTAAACCACCTACCTGACCGGCGGGATTGGCGGCGGGGCGGGTTCGGGGGTCCGGGTGTGGGGCGCGGGGCGATCTGACCCCGGGGGGGTGCCCCCATGGTGGCCTGGCCTGCGATCGGGGCCCACCGATCGGCGGGAGGTCTGTGCGTGGGGGCACTCTTTTTCTTCCGCCTTTCACCATGGTTTCACCCATGGCGGAGGCGGGAAGAGGACCCCCTCCCCTGCACATTTGCTCAGTATGAAGTCGGCAGCCGCTGACGCACCGGCGCATGCGTGGACTTACGCCGGTGGGCGAAGTCCTTTCAGCTCCGGCTGGCGTGGCGCCAAAGACCGTTCACGCCAGCCGGCGGAGTGGGAACCACTCCGGCGCGGGCCTAGCCCCTCAATGTGAGGGCTTGGCCCTAAAGGTGCGGGGCGGCCCGACGCCGGAGTGGTTCACACCACTCCGACACGCCGGGACCCCCCGCCCCACCGGGTAGGGGAGAATCCCGGCCCTTGTCAGCATCCGGCTTCACGCCAAACTGTGAAATGTGGTCTCCGAGGAATTTAATTTCTGTTTGACCAAAGGAGCATTTGGCTCTGTCGACGCGGAGGCCGTGCTCATGGATTCTCCGGAAGACGCGTTGGAGGCGATCAATGTGTTCCTGTGGGTTGGTAGACCAGACAATGATGCTACATATACACAAACCCCTTCGGTGCCTTCCATCATTTGCTCCATTATTCGGTGGAACACCTCCGATGCTGAGATGATACCAAACGGCATTGGGTTGTAACAATACCGGCCAACTGGGGTGTTAAAGGTACAGAGCTTCCGACTGGATGCGTCAAGTTGGATCTGCCAGAACCCCTTGGATGCATCTAGCTTTGTGAAAAATTTGGCGCGAGCCATCTCGCAGGTGAGTTCTTTGCGCTTTGGGATAGGGTAGCGTTCCCTCATAATGTTGCGGTTTAGGTCCTTGGGATCAATGCATATGCGTAGTTCGCCTGATGCTTTCTTAACACACACCATGGAGCTGACCCAGTCAGTTGGTTCTGTTACTTTAGATATGACGCATGCGCGCACCGACCGAGGGGACGGAGAGGCCGAAGACCGAACTGCGCAGGCACGCACTACGCACGCCCGCACCATGCATGCGCGGTGGCGCACCGAACGTTCTGACATCACGACGTGCAACAACTGTGGCTGCGCCCACTTAAAGTGGCAATGTCCCACAAAATCCCGACGCTGTCTCCAGTGTGGCAAGCTTGGTCTCCTGGAGGTTCTGCAGCTGCTGCTTGAGGAGGTCCTTGAGGGTTGCCGGTACCCGGCGAGGTGCGTAAACCACGTGTGTGGCATTTGGTTTTAAAAGAATTTTATACGTGTATGGGAGTGTGCCCATGCCCTGGAATACACCATGGTATCGGGTGATGAGGTTCCTCAGTTGTGATTGAAAGTCAGTGTCCGGAGATGCTGAAGCATCAGCGGGTGACAAGGAGGGGGAGCACGGACGCTGTTCATACAACCGGATGGCTGATCGCTGGTTGAAGGCAGATTATTTGAGGGTAGGTCCATCAAACTCTAACATCACGTACTGGTACCATGATGTGTTGGGTATGCTGGGTCTGTGATGACTGTGTTTACCAGAAACAGTAGAAGAGACAGGGTACCAACACTTCTAGAAGAACAACTCTATTTTATTTAACTATGAGCTGTTAAACACACTTGCACTGTGGGTCGAAGTCAGTGTGTCAGTCAGTGTGTGTCAATGCACCATCATATACGTGTGTATATTATGACACGTTCCACACACACTGACTCTCGCTGGGGGACAGACCCACACACACTGACTCTCACTGGGGGGACAGTTCCACACACACTGACTCTCACTGGGGGACAGTTCCACACACATTGACTCTCTCTCTGGGGACAGTTCCACACACACTGACTCTCACTGGGACACAGTTCCACACACACTGACTCACTGGGACACAGTTCCACACACACTGACTCTCACTGGGACACAGTCCCACACACACTGACTCTCACTGGGGGACAGTTCCACACACACTGACTCTCACTGGGACACAGTTCCACGCACACTATCTCTCACTGGGAGACAGTTCCACACACACTGACTCTCACTGGGACACAGTTCCACACACACTGACTCTCACTGGGAGACAGTTCCACACACACTGACTCTCACTGGGACACAGTTCCACACACACTGACTCTCACGGGAGCACAGTTCCACACACACTGACCCTCACTGGGGGACAGTTTCACACACACTGACTCTCACTGGGACACAGTTCCACACACACTGACTCTCACTGGGAAACAGTTCCACACACACTGACTCTCATTGGGGGACAGTTTCACACACACTGACTCTCACTGGGACACAGTTCCACACACACTGACTCTCACTGGGACACAGTTCCACACACACTGACTCTCACTGGGGGACAGTCCCACACACACCGACTCTCACTGGAACACAGTTCCACACACACTGACTCTCACTGGGAGACAGTTCCACACACACTGACTCTCACTGGGGCACAGTTCCACACACACTGACTCTCACTGGGGTACAGTTCCACACACACTGACTCTCACTGGGGTACAGTTCCACACACACTGACTCTCACTGGGGCTCAGTTCCACACAGACTGACTCTCACTGGGAGACAGTTCCACACACACTGACTCTCACTGGGAGACAGTTTCACATAACACTGACTCTCACTGGGGTACAGTCCCACACACACTGACTCTCACTGGGGCACAGTCCCACACACACTGACTCACTGGGGTACAGTCCCACACACTGACTCTCACTGGGGTACAGTCCCACACACACTGACTCTCACTGGGACACAGTTCCACACACACTGACTCACTGGGGGACAGTCCCACACACACTGACTCTCACTGGGGGACAGTTCCACACACACTGACTCTCACTGGGGGACAGTTCCACACACACTGACTCTCACTGGGGGACAGTTCCACACACATTGACTCTCTCTCTGGGGACAGTTCCACACACACTGACTCTCACTGGGACACAGTTCCACACACACTGACTCTCACTGGGACACAGTCCCACACACACTGACTCTCACTGGGGGACAGTTCCATACACACTGACTCTCACTGGGGGACAGTTCCACACACACTGACTCTCACTATTGCAACATTACTTATTCTTATACTTATTATTTATTACTTATTATTATACTTATAATTATATATTATGGGCAGCAGGGTAGCATGGTGGTTAGCATAAATGCTTCACAGCTCCAGGGTCCCAGGTTCGACTCCCGGCTGGGTCACTGTCTGTGTGGAGTCTGCACGTCCTTCCCCTGTGTGCGTGGGTTTCCTCCGGGTGCTCCGGTTTCCTCCCACAGTCCAAAGATGTGCGGGTTAGGTGGATTGGCCATGCTAAATTGCCCGTAGTGTCCTAATAAAAGTAAGGTTATGGGGGGGGTTGTTGGGTTACGGGTATAAGGTGGATACGTGGGTTTGAGTAGGGTGATCATGGCTCGGCGCAACATTGAGGGCCGAAGGGCCTGTTCTGTGCTGTACTGTTCTATGTTCTATGTTCTACTTTCATGCAACATTACTTATTCTTTAATATTGTAACCAGTCTCAATGTCTTCTCGTATTTTCTCCCCATAACCATGAATATTCATCCCAACTGGTGTGATTTACACGTTCGTGCTCAGTGCCCAATGTAAAGACATTATTGATTTACCGCAGTGACCAGATGTTGATGAGATGTGTATTTGATGTGGATTTGATGTGTGTGTGTACTTTGCTCTTCGTGAGACTTGGTCCTGCTTGTTGTGTGAATCTATGCGTGTTGTCCTTAAGCCCACTTCCAGCTTGTGCCGTGTGAGGGTTTTTAATGAGTTCATTGTGTTGTGGTTTACTATTCAGCTGTGCGATTCTCTCCGTTATAAATGCAAGCTCCCTGACCATTGTGCATCAGAAGCATCTGAGCGAGTGTGTAGGAGCCAGCAGACACAGCAACAATGAACAAGGTGGTGTTGTGTGCCACTCTGGCTCTGCTCTGTACAGTACTCGAGTCTGCAGAAATCCAAGTCCAGAGTAACTTCGATCTCAACCAGGTACTTTATTTTGTTTAATTATTTATTTTTATTATTTTACTTTCAGGGTTCTAGGATTTCTGCGTCTCTGATTTTATCATTCCCTTCCTCTCACAAGGCAATGTTTCAGATGCCTATCTCCGCACTCATTCCAGCCAAGACTTGTCCGCTCCCCATCGCTCAGAGTAAAGCCGTGGGGGCGGAATGGGCAGAAAGAGTGGTGGGTGGGGGTTCAAATTGCTGCACAAATATTTCATTGGGTCCAGGGTTTGAGAAAAAATTGGCAATGAGGATAGAAGACATAGAATCCCTACAGTGCAGAATGAGGCCATTAGGCCCATCGAGTCAGTGCTGATCCTCTGAAAGAACACCCGACCTAGCCCCACTCCCCAACCCTATCCCCGTAACCCCAGTTATCCTGCACATCCCTGGACACTAAGGGGCAATTGACCATGGTCAATCCACTGAACCTGCACATCCTTGGAATGTGAGTGGAAACCGGAGCATCCGGAGGAAACCCACGCAGACATGGAGAGAATGTGTAAATTCCACACAGACAGTGACCCACGGCCGGAATTGAACCCGGGCCACCCGGGTGCTGTGAGGCAGCAGTGATAACCACTGTGCCACCATGTCATGTCATGAGGCACGTGAAGCCCGGGAGAGTGGGAAAGTGTTCAGGTAGTTGGTGAGGATTTGGGTGAGTGGTGAGGGAGTCAGTGGGTGGATGAGGGAGTCAGTGGTTGGGTAATGGGGTTGGTTCGTGGGTGAGGGGGTCAGTGGTTGGGTAACGGGGTCAGTGAATGGATGAGGGGGGTCAGTGGTTGGGTAACAGGGTTGGAGGGTGGATGAGGGGGTCAGTGGTTGGGTAATAGGGTTGGAGGGTGGGTGAGGGCGTCAGTGGTGATGGCGAGGAGCGGTTTGTGGGTGAGGGGGTCAGTGGGGGTGATGGTAAGGAGCGGCTTGTGGGTGAGGGCTCAGTGGGGGGTGATGGTGAGGAGGGGTTTGTGGGTGGGGGGCTCAGTGGGGTGTGGTAAGGGGAGCGGCTGTGGGTGAGGGGCTCAGTGGGGGTGATGGTGAGGAGGGGTTTGTGGGTGAGGGGGGTCCAGTGGGGGTAATGGTGAGGAGGGGTTTGTGGGTGAGGGCGGTCAGTCGGGGTGGTGAGGAGGGGTTTGTGGGTGAGGGGGGTCAGTGGGGTGATGGTGAGGAGGGGTTTGTGGGTGAGGGGGGTCAGTGGGGGTGGGTGAGGAGGGTTTGTGGGTGAAGGGGTCAGTGGGGGTTGATGGTGAGGAGGGGTTTGTGGGTGGAGGGGGGTCAGAGGGTTGATGGTGAGGAGGGGTTTGTGGGTGAGGGGGGTCAGTGGGGTGATGGTGAGGGGGGGTTTGTGGGTGGGGGGTCAGGGGGGTGGTGAGGAGGGGTTTGTGGTGGGGGGTCAGTGGGGTGGTAGGAGGGTTTGTGGGTGAGGGGGTCAGTGGGGGTGGTGAGGAGGGGTTTGTGGGTGAGGGGGTCAGTGGGGTGATGGTGAGGAGGGGTTTGTGGGTGAGGGGGTCAGTGGGGTGATGGTGAGGAGGGTTTGTGGGTGAGGGGCTCAGTGGGGGTGATGGTGAGGGGTTTGTGGGTGAGGGGCTCAGTGGGGGTGATGGTGAGGAGGGGTTTGTGGGTGGGGGGCTCAGTGGGGGTGGTAAGGAGCGGCTTGTGGGTGAGGGGGGTCAGTGGGGGATGGTGAGGAGGGGTTTGTGGGTGAGGGGGTCAGTGGGGGTGGTGAGGAGGGTTTGTGGGTGAGGGGGTCAGTGGGGGTAATGGTGAGGAGGTGTTTGTGGGTGAGGGGGTCAGTGGGGTGATGGGAGGGGTTTGTGGGTGAGGGGGGTCAGTGGGGGTGGTGAGGAGGTTGTTGTGGGTGAGGGGGTCAGTGGGGGTGGTGAGGAGGGGTTTGTGGGTGAGGGGGGTCAGTGGGGGTGATGGTGAGGAGGGGTTGTGGGTGAGGGGGTCAGTGGGGGTGATGGTGAGGGGGGTTTGTGGGTGGGGGGTCAGTGGGGGTGGTGAGGAGGGGTTTGTGGGTGAGGGGGGTCAGTGGGGGTGGTGAGGAGGGGTTTGTGGGTGAGGGGGTCAGTGGGGGTGGTGAGGAGGGGTTTGTGGGTGAGGGGGTCAGTGGGGGTGGTGAGGAGGGGTTTGTGGGTGAGGGGGTCAGTGGGGGTGGTGAAGAGGGGGATCAATAAGAATGTAAAGTTGATTCTGTTGTGTGTGAGGCTGTGATTTCAGGTTGGTTAACCCTGGTTTGAGGATAGATTCCAGATTGGAATCTCCCCACGATGATGTCAGTTGGACAGTTTATGGTGTACGGAGAGATACATAGATACATAGATATCGGAGCAGGAGGAGGCCTTTTGGCCCATCGAGCCTGCTCCGCCATTCATCACGATCATTGCTGATCATCCAACTCAATAGCCTAATCCTGCTTTCTCCCCATAGCCTTTGATCCCATTCTCCCCAAGTGCTATATCCAGCCTCCTCTTGAATATATTCAATGTTTTAGCATCAACTACTTCCTGTGGTAATGAATTCCACAGGCTCACCACTCTTTGTGTGAAGAAATGTCTCCTTATCTCTGTCCGAAATGGTTTACCCTGAATCCTCAGGCTGTGATCCCTGATTGTGGACACACCCATCAGTGGTAACATCTTCCCTGGATCTACCCTGTCTAGTCCTGTTAGAATTTTACAAGTCTCTATGAGATCCCCCCCCTCATTTTTCTGATGTTTAGAGTTAGGTGTCTGGCATTATCAAAGTGATGACAGTTCTTGGACAACAGTTGAACTTGGCGTACAAATGGGTGAAACTGGCCCTGCCCAGTGCCTCTGGGTCTGACTGACTCGTGAACCATGCAATTTTCATTTCAATGGAGGCAGGAAAGCGCCCACTAACCCTACCGTCTCCTCCCCATTTGTCACCCTCCCCAACAGCCTGACTGTCCATCCTTATAATTACCCCTCTGATCATCCCTCCCCTTTCCCAATTTGGACTTCTGATCTCCTCTTACCTTCTGATTGGCCCCCTCTCTAATCCTCACCTTTGATTGGCTGCACTATGCAGTATATACTCTGGCATGAACCAATTGGACTGAATGGTCCATTCCTCTGCTGTACATTTTATTGAATTTGACGTCATCAGCAAACCCTTCGCAGTAAGGGTTGAAAATGATATCAGAATGGAATAACACCGTTTCTCTGTCTGTGCCATGCCGGAATCTCCAGGAGTATGGACCAAGTGCTGGTAAATAGGATTAGCACAGTTAAATCTTTGTTGATTGGTGTGGATCCGATGGGCTGAATGGCCTCCTTCAATACTGTAAATGTCTATGAATGTTAATTCATTCACTGACACTAGACCTGTAAGTATTGCTACTTCAATCTTTAAATGTAGAGGTATTTAAAGTGTCGGTCTAGAAAGTCAGCACTTGATTTTTAGATTTATTTTTCTCATTTCAGTGTTGAAGTGTGTCTGTGATATTGGTCGGTCCATCTTTGTTAATGCTCCCCCCCCCCCCCCCCACCTCCCCCCCACCCGCCCCCCCCCCCAAACTCCTCCAGGCTGCCGACTCCACCACTTCGCAAGGGCAGTCAGTGGGTATCCCAATGGGAATTCTTCTGCATTCATGTTATTTACAGATGGTGGAAATGAATGGACACCAAGTCACATAAAAGGCCATTCGGCACATTGCGCCAGTCAAAAACAATCATCTGACTTATTCTAATCCCATTTTCCAGCCATGACCCATATCGGTGTCTGCCCTGGCATCGCAAGTGCTCATCTAAATACTTTTTAAATGTTATGAGGGTCTCTGCCTCCACCAACCCTTCAGACAGCAAGTTCCAGACTCCCACCACCCTCTGGGATTTTGCTCACATCCCCCTTAAACCTCCTTCCCCCTAACCTTAAACTGAGCTCGGGGAGGAGGATTGCACCCACCTACTCAAACACATCACCTGGACCTTCAACCAGAACAGTGGGCGGGATTCTCCGACCCCCTGCCGGGTCGGAGAATCGCCCGGGGCCGGCTTCAATCACGCCCCCGGCGTGTCCCGAGTTCTCCGCCACCCGGGATTCGGTGGGGGCGGGAATCGCACCGCGCCGGTCAGCGGGCCCCCCGCGGTGATTCTCCGGCCCGCGATGGGCCAAAGCCCTGCCGCTGACAGGCCTCTCCCACCAGCGGGAATCAAAACATCCACCTGACCGGCGGGATTGGCGGCGCGGGCAGGCTCCGGGGTCCTGGGGGTGCCCCCACGGTGGCCTGGCCCGCGATCGGGGCCCACCGATCGGCGGGCGGGCCTGTGCCGTGGGGGCACTCTTTTTCTTCTGCCTTTGCCATGGTCTTCACTTCCCCTCCCCTCCCCTGCGCAAGCGCTGGTATGACGTCAGCAGCCGCTGATGCTCCGGCGCATGCGCGGACTTGTTCCAGCAGGCAAAGTCCTTTCGGCCCCGGCTGACGTGGCGCCAATGGCCGTTCACGCCAGCCGGCAGAGCGGTAACCACTCCGGCGCGGGCTTAGCCCCTCAATGTGAGGGCTTGGCCCCTAAAGGTGCGGAGAATTCCGCACCTTTGGGGTGGCCCCACGCCGGAGTGGTTCACGCCACTCCAACACGCCGGGACCCCCGCGCCCCCGCCAGGTAGGGAGAATGCCGGCCAATGCGTGCGTTGGCGAGGATTCATGGGGAGGCCTTGTTTTAAATTCATAAAGGGGAAGTGGGCATCACTAGGCCAGTATTTATTGCCCATCCCCAATTGCCCTTGAGAAGGTGGTGGAGATGTGCCTTCTTAAGCCGCTGCAGACTATGTGTTGTAGGTACACCCACGGTGCTGTTAGGGAGGGAGTTCCTGGATTTTGATCCAGCGACAATGAAGGGACGGCGATATATTTCCCAGTCCGGATGGTGAGTGGAGGGGAATTCCCAGATGGTGGTGGTCACAGGTATCTGCTGCCCTTGTCCTTTGTCTCTGTCTATTTAGTCTGAGGAAAACTGGGGGTGTTTGTATAAACCATTCATGTGAACTTCAGGATCATTACAGGCTGGTTTGGAACAGCAATCTGCAATGTTCAGGTGTGTCAAGCAGGTCACAACTAACAAACACATCACTCTCACCCTGTCACTGGCAAAAACAGAAGAGGACAATGTAGCTTTTAATTTAAATTATCCCAGAATGTAATCATCAGTGTATGTATCGAAGTGCAGCACGCTGGTGCAGTGGTTAGCACTGCTGCCTCACGGAACCGTTCGATCCCAGCCCCGGGTCACTGTCCATGTGGAGTTTGCACATTCTCCCCATGTCTGCGTGGGTCTCATCCCCACAACCCAAAGATGTGCAGAGTCTGACGATTGGCCAGTGTAAATGGACGAAATAGCTGGGGCTTTAACAGATATCTTTGCAGCATCCTTGAGCATGGGTGAGTTCCCGGAGGACTGGAGAATTGCTAATGTTGTCCCTTTGTTTAAAAAGGGTAGCAGGGATAATCCAGGGAATTATAGACCTGTGAGCCTGACGTCAGTGGTAGGCAAACTGTTGGAGAAGATACTGAGGGATAGGATCTACTCCCATTTGGAAGAAAATAGACTTATCAGTGATAGGCAGCATGGTTTTGTGCAGGGAAGGTCATGTCTTACAAACCTAATAGAATTCTTTGAGGAAGTGACAAAGTTAATTGATGAGGGAAGGGCTGTAGGTGTCATATACATGGAAGGCATTCAGTAAGGCATTTGATAAGATTCCCCATGGTAGGCTGATGGAGAAAGTGAAGTCGCATGGGGTTCAGGGTGTACTAGCTGGATGGATAAAGAACTGGCTGGGCAACAGGAGACAGAGAGTAGTGGTGGAAGCGAGTGTCTCAAAATGGAGAAGGGTGACTAGTGGATTGGATTGGATTGGATTTGTTTATTGTCACGTGTACCGAGGTACAGTGAAAAGTATTTTTCTGCAAGCAGCTCAACAGATCATTCAGTACATGGGAAGAAAAGGGAATTAAACAGAATTCAAGAAAATACATGAGAATACATAATAGGGAAACACAATATATACAATGTAACTACATAAGCATTGGCATCAGGGTAGCAGGCCTGGGGCAGCAGGGTAGCATGGTGGTTAGCATAAATGCTTCACAGCTCCAGGGTCCCAGGTTCGATTCCCGGCTGGGTCACTGTCTGTGTGGAGTCTGCACGTCCTCCCCCTGTGTGCGTGGGTTTCCTCCGGGTGCTCCGGTTTCCTCCCACAGTCCAAAGATGTGCGGGTTAGGTGGATTGGCCATGCTAAATTGCCCGTAGTGTCCTAATAAAAGTAAGGTTAGGGGGGGGTTGTTGGGTTACGGGTATAGGGTGGATACGTGTGTTTGAGTAGGGTGATCATGGCTCGGCACAACATTGAGGGCCGAAGGGCCTGTTCTGTGCTGTACTGTTCTATGTTCTATGTTCTATCAGATGAAGCATACATGGGTGTAGTGTTAATGAGGTCAGTCAATAAGAGGGTCATTTAGGAGTCTGGTGACAGTGGGGAAGAAGCTGTTTTTGAGTCTGTTCGTTGTGGTGTTCCACAGGGATCCGTGCTCGGACCACTGTTGTTTGTGATATACATAAATGATCTGGACGAAGGTATAGGTGGTCTGATTAGCAAATTTGCAGATGATACTAAGATTGATGGAGTTGCAGATAGCGAGGAGGACTGTCAGAGAATACAGCAAAATATAGATAGATTGGAGAGTTGGGCAGAGAAATGGCAGATGGAGTTCAATCCAGGCAAATGCGAGGTCATGCATTTTGGAAGATCCAATTCAAGAGCGGACTATGCGGCCAATGGAAGAGTCCTGGGGAAAATTGATGTACAGAGAGATCTGGGAGTTCAGGTACATTGTACCCTGAAGGTGGCGACGCAGGTCAATAGAGTGGTCAAGAAGGCATACAGCATGCTTGCCTTCATCGGACGGGGTATTGAGTACAAGAGTTGGCAGGTCATGTTACAGTTGTATATGACTTTGGTTAGGCCATATTTGGAATACTGCGTGCAGTTCTGGTCACCACATTACTAGAAGGATGTGGATGCTTTAGAGAGGGTGCAGAGGAGGTTCACCAGGATGTTGCCTGGTATGGAGGGTGCTAGCTATGAAGAAAGGTTGAGTAGATTAGGATTGTTTTTATTGGAAAGACGGAGGTTGAGGGGGGACCTGATTGAGGTCTACAAAATTATGAGAGGCATGGACAGGGTGGATAACAACAAGCTTTTTCCAAGAGTGGGGGTGTCAATTACGAGGGGTCACGAGTTCAAAGTGAGAGGGGGAAAGTTTAAGGGAGATGTGCATGGAAAGTTTTTTACGCAGAGGGTGGTGGGTGCCTGGAACGCTTTGCCAGCGGAGGTGGTAGAGGTGGGCACCCATCATTTAAGACGCATCTAGACGGGCGGGGAACAGAGGGAAGTAGATCCTTGGAAAATAGGCGACAGGTTTAGATAAAGGATCTGGATCGGCGCAGGCTGGGAGGGCTGAAGGGCCTGTTCCTGTGCTGTAATTTTCTTTGTTCTTTGTTCTTTTTGTTATGTGTTCTTTGTCCCTTAATTGGAAGAAAAAGAATTGGGTACACTAAATTTATAAAAATAAATGGTTTAAAAATCAGTGAATCAACGCTCTATAATGTCAAAGGTTCATTTTCTGTTCAGTTTCTAGGAAAATGGTACATCATCGGAATGGCTTCTGATGCCCGATGGTTCACGAGCAGGAGGCACAAATTCACAATGAGCACAATTCTTATGAAGCCTGTCGAGAATGACAAAGTCGAGACGATTTTGACAAAAGTCAGGTAAGATCATTAAATCTGGATAATTCCAGTGATAATTCCAGAGAGAACAAACCAATTGCTAGCATTCTTAAACCAACACTGTCCACTTTCAATGAATGGTATCCACCCAAATTGAGAAAGCGCTCAGAAATATCTATGTTAATACAAACAGAATAAACATGAAGGATTGTCTCGATGTCAAACAGGAATAGCTTCATTAATAGCAGCACATTTTACACATTCAGAGACAGATGATTGGGGAGATGGGGACAGGTGAGGAGGTAGGATGGAGGATGTGGTTTAGTCAAATTCAAGTGTTCCCCTCACTCACCGCATCATTTAATATTCCACCCAGTCTAATCCCATTCTCCCCCTCACTCCCCGCATCATTTAATATCCCACCAAGTCTAATCCCACTCTCCCCCTCACTCCCCGCATCATTTAATATCCCACCCAGTCTAATCCCACTCTCCCCCTCACTCCCCGCATCATTTAATATCCCACCAAGTCTAATCCCACTCTCCCCCTCACTCCCCGCATCATTTAATATCCCACCCAGTCTAATCCCACTCTCCCCCTCACTCCCCGCATCATTTCATATCCCACCCAGTCTAATCCCACTCTCCCCCTCATTCCCCCTCATTCACCGCATCATTTAATATCCCACCCAATCTAACCCCACTCTCCCCCTCACTCCCCGCACCCTTTAATATCCCACCCAGTCTAATCCCACTCTCCCTCTCACTCCCCGCATCATTTAATATCCCACCCAGTCTAATCCCACTATCCCCCTCACTCACCGCATCATTTAATATTCCACCCAGCCTAATCCCACTCTCCCCCTCATTCACCGCATCATTTAATATCCCACCCAGTCTAATCCCACTCTCCCCCTCACTCCCCGCATCATTTCATATCTCACCCAGTCTAATCCCACTCTCCCCCTCATTCCCCCTCATTCACCGCATCATTTAATATCCCACCCAATCTAACCCCACTCTCCCCCTCACTCCCCGCACCCTTTAATATCCCACCCAGTCTAATCCCACTCTCCCTCTCACTCCCCGCATCATTTAATATCCCACCCAGTCTAATCCCACTCTCCCCCTCACTCACCGCATCATTTAATATTCCACCCAGCCTAATCCCACTCTCCCCCTCACTCCCCGCATTGTTTAATATCCCACCCAGTCTAATCCCACTCTCACTCCCAATCATAGAATTTACAGTGCAGAAAGAGGCCATTCGACCCATCGAGTCTGTACCGGCTCTTGGAAATAGCACCCCACCCAAGCCTACACCTCCACCCTTATCCCCATAACCCAGTAACTCCATCCAACACTAAGGGCAATTTTGGACACTAAGGGCAATTTAGCATGGCCAAACTACATAACCAGCACATTTTTAGACTGTGGGAGGAAACCGGAGCACCCAGATGAAACCCACGCACACACAGGGAGACTGTGCAGACTCCGCACAGACAATGACCCAGCAGGGAATCGAACCTGGGACCCTGTAGCTGTGAAGCAATTGTGCTAACCACTATGCTACCGTGCTACCGATGCCCTTTAATGTCCTTTAATATCCCATCCAGTCGAATCCCACTCTCCCCCTCACTCTCTGCATCGTTTAATATCCCACCCAGTCTAATCCCACTCTCCCCCTCACTCCCCGCATCGTTTAACATTCCACCCAGTCTAATCCTATTCTTCCCTCACTTCTGTTAGGGAGGGAGTTCCAGGATTTTGACCCAGCGACAGTGAAGGAACGACTGATGTATTTCCAAGTCCTGTTCACTCCATAGGGGACCAGAAAGACCAATAAGATTCTGTTCCTCACATTTAATAATGATAAAGAGATTTAGACTCACTACAATATGATTTCAGAATAAATGTCACCATTCGCTCGAGGATTTGATAAGAGTCTCAGAATGTTCACACTGTGTTAATGGTGTATTTGTATTGTTGCAGGCGTGGAAAGTGTTTGCAGATAATCTTGCCGTACAGGATGACAGAGCAGGACGGACAATTTGAATTCCACAGTGACCGTCAGTACCCAGTTTAGTCACCTCCATCCTTCTTTCGCAGTTGAGATGGTGCTTGCATCCTGTCTTAATTCAAACTCTGACCCACAAATTGTAAGAAACTATTTGGGCCTTGTAATTACTCAGAGACAGCAGAGGCAATTCAAGCTCGTATTCAATACATGAGGTGACTATTCAGCCCCTTGAGCCTTGAGCCCCTGTACCTGGGACCAGGAGGAGGCATTCAGCCCCTCGAACCCACCCCATCATATTCCTCTAATTACATTTATAGATTATTATTTACATTAATCAACTTGATTATGACTCTCGTTAAATAATTCCATTAAATACAAATACGTGTACTTGGATTTGGATGGATGGATCAGTACGTCCGTTAATTATGTGGTTTACCAAATGGATTATTATTTTTTTTTAATTTAAAGTGCACAGTTGTTTTTTTTCAATTAAGGGGCAATTTAGCGTGGCCAATCCACCGACCCTGCACATCTTTGGGTTGGGGGTGAGACCCACACAGACACGGGGAGAATGTGAAAACTCCACATGGACAGTGACCCGGGTCCTCGGCACCGTGAGGCAGCAGTGCTAACCAGTGGGTCACCGTGCTGCCCCATACTAAATAGATTAGTGTTCTTGTTGAGTTAATGTTGTACTTTCAAGAAATGAATGTTTTGTGTTTTTGCTAAATAAATGCTTTCATCCTCCTGTTTATGAAATGGATGGTTATTCCGAACAGAGAATTAGATTTTAACTTTAGCTGAGTAAATGGGTTTGTATTTCTGTCAAATATGCTGATTAATGCCCCATTCACGGAATGAATGGATGAGTATTCCTTTAAATAAATTAGCTCGTACTTTCTCCTTCTCCTGCCCTCTCCGCTCTCTGTCACATTCACTCGATTTGAAATCTCTCTCTCTCTGTCCCAGCTACATAATTAATATTCCAAAATATTTAATTGCTCTTGCCCAGGTTGGAAGAGTGACAATGATGTGTATGTGGCTGAGACCAACTACGATGAATATGCTTTGATACATAACATCATCACCACAGGCCCAGAGGTCAGGACCCTGGTGAAGCTGTACGGTAAGAAGTGCTAATTATCATCTCTCCTCCATTAAGTATGAGTAAACTCCAAAGATGAATCTGTTGTATTACCACGGCTGGTAATATGTTGTATTCTTTGTCGTTTCTTTCAGAATGACCCGATGTAGTGTTGACAAATAATTTACCAATCGAAAGATTGAAACAAAACTAATTTATTATTACACTACTAATTAAATAAAGTTTGCATACTCTACTGAGTTATAGATGATTACAAATGACATTGAATCTGTACTACAGTATTCAATATTCTATGCAACTACTAACTACACTATAATTTGACCTTGTGCTATATATCTTTAACTAACTTTCACTCTGTTCTCTCTGTTCTTTTTGGCTTTTCCCAGAATTCCTTGAGAGCTTGTCTTCAATATAGTGAATTACTAACGCCCTCTAGTGTCTGATTTACACATAGATGGAATTATTAACTCTTCACTATACTAACTATGTACATATCATTAAAGTGTGCTAATCCTGTGAATGGTAGCAGTGAATATAAAACACAATCCCTCCTCTTTACCTCACCAGCAGCCTGCTTGTCTGATATATTTGTTCAGTTGCTGCACTGATTCGGGTTGTTTACTGGGAGAAGCTGAAAGACAGTCAGAGATAACTCTCTGTTTGGAGAGCGCAGGGCAATAGAAAAGAAGGGATTCAAATTCTGAAAGGATGGGCCACAGTCCACAGGATCAAACTGCTCCAAAGCCAAAGGGTCTAAAACCAGACTCCGGATACACAAGATCACATCTACAGAATTTTGAAGAGAGAGAGGGGAAACCCCATCACACAGAGTTGTGAGGCCGTGGCATTCACTTCCAGGGTGAGGGGTTGAGGCAAAGATTGGGTCAACATCCGAGATTCAAAGGGGCAGGTGGGTGAAGTTGTGGAGGAACTGGAGATAAATGTGATCGGGAGAGGATTCAAGACACTGACTCTCACTGGGTCCACGCGCACCACCAACTCGTCAACGCTCTCTGACCCCAGAAGGAAATTTGTTTTTAACATGCTGCGTGTGAGCCAAACAGGTTCAGGTCACAACTCCACCCCTCTTTGAGTGAGGGCATAATTCTTTTTTTAAAGTTAGGGTATCATGATCGGCACAGGCCTGGAGGGCCGAAGGGCCTGTTCCTGTGCTGTCCTTTTCTTTGTTCGTTGTTCAGTGGACGAGACATCTCACCAATTTGATTTGGTGGTGCTGGGACTGCAGCTAGGCCCCAGGAAGATGATCATGGTGACCAGAGTCAGATAGGTTTGGGTGGACAGGGATCGGGGAGCCGAGGGAGGGTGTTGGGAGAGGTAAGGGGCATGCTGGGTTTGGGAGGGCAGGTGGAGAGGAACACAGTGGGAGATGGATGACATCTTGGGGTTTGCCTCCAATACACACAGGGCACCTCCCCTTCAATCCCACCTTTTCAAAGAAACCATTTCTGAAATGGCCTTTGTGCTCTGCCCCATCTGTCACTGGCCAGAGTTTTAATTCATTTTATTCATTTACTTTGGGCTGCCCAGCATTTTATTTTTGATCTATATTTTGGGGGCATTTGCCCACTGTTTTATGGCAGTCTCAACAGATTGATGCCCTTAATTGTCAACTAATTGGGCAGTTCACGGATCTTATCAGACTGATGGATGTGATGCTTCGTGGGTTACAGGGAACAGGTAAGGGGTGTATGGGAAGCAGGTGTGTTGGGCACCTGATATATTTTATGTGACCCCTCACCCCAAAAACATGGCCAGTGTGAGGCTGTAAATTCCAGCCCCATATTATGTTTGTTTTCCCTGAGTGCAACTTTATGGGGAGTCAGTGGCTGTGGGTTCCACCATGCAGTCCAAAGATGTGCAGGTTAGGTGGATTGGTCATGCTAAATTGCCCCTTTGTGTCCAAAAGGTTAGTTGGGGTTACTGGGTTACAGGGACAGGGTGGAGGTGTGGGCTTGGGTGGAGTGCTCTTTCCAAGGGTCAGTGCAGATTTGATGGGCCGAATGGCCTCCTTCTGCACTGTAGGGATTCTATGACTTGTTGCAGGTTCGAGAGGCTGTAAATGTCACTGGACTTTGGATTCAATTGGCAGTAACTCCTGATTGGGTACAGATTCCATGGTCACTGATTCCTACTGAGTCAGAGATTGCTAAGACATTGATTGTTGTACAATAGTTCCACAGGCACTGATTATTTTGGGGTACAGATATGAACAAAAGAACTAGGAGCAGGAGTAGGCAATTCAGCCCCTCGACTCTGCTCTGCCCTTCAATACGATTATAAAGAACAAAGAACGAATAAAAGTACAGCACAGGACTGCTCCCTCCAAGCCTGTGCCGACCATGCTGCCCAACTATCCTAAAACCTACACTTCCGTATCCCTCTATTCCCATCCTATTCATGTATTTGTCAAGATGCCCCTTAAACGTCACTATCGTCCCTGCTTCCACCACCTCCTCCGGCAGCAAGTTCCAGGCACCCACTACCCTCTGTGTAAAAAAAACTTTCCTCGCACAGCTAGGGTCTGGCAAATGGAATACAATGTTGACAAATGTTGGGGCAGCACGGTAGCATGGTGGTTAGCATAAATGCTTCACAGCTCCAGGGTCCCAGGTTCGATTCCCGGCTGGGTCACTGTCTGTGCTGAGTCTGTACGTCCTCCCCGTGTGTGCGTGGGTTTCCTCCGGGTGCTCCTGTTTCCTCCCACAGTCCAAAGATGTGCGGGTTAGGTGGATTGGCCATGCTAAATTGCCCGTAGTGTCCTAAAAAGTAAGGTTAAGGGGGGGTTGTTGGGTTACGGGTATAGGGTGGATACGTGGGTTTGAGTAGGGTGATCATTGCTCGGCACATCATCGAGGGCCGAAGGGCCTGTTCTGTGCTGTACTGTTCTATGTTCTATGTTCTAAATGTGAGGTTGTCCATTTTGGTAGGAATAACAGCAAACGGGATTATTATTTAAACAATAAAATATTAAAGCATGCTGCTGTGCAGAGAGACCTGGGTGTGCTAGTGTATGAATCACAGAAAGTTGGTTTACAGGTGCAACAGGTGATTAAGAAGGCAAATGGAATTTTGTCCTTCATTGCTAGAGGGATGGAGTTTAAGACTAGGGAGGTTATGTTGCAATTGTATAAGGTGTTAGTGAGGCCACACCTGGAGTATTGTGTTCAGTTTTGGTCTCCTTACTTGAGAAAGGACGTACTGGCACTGGAGGGTTTGCAGAGGAGATTCATGAGGTTAATCCCAGAGCTGAAGGGGTTGGATTATGAAGAGAGGTTAAGTAGACTGGGACTGTACACATTGGAATTTAGAAGGATGAGGGGGGATCTTATCGAAACATTTAAAATTATGAAAGGAATAGATCCCCAAAAGCTTTCTATAGGTATGTCAGGAATAAAAGAATGACTAGGGTAAGAGTAGGGCCAGTCAAGGACAGTGGTGGGAAGTTGTGTGTGGAGGCTGAGGAGATAAGCGAGATACTAAATGAATACTTTTCGTCAGTATTCACTCAAGAAAAAGATAATATTGTGGAGGAGAATGCTGAGACCCAGGCTATTAGAATAGATGGCATTGAGGTGCGTAGGGAAGAAGTGTTGGCAATTCTGGACAAGGTGAAAATAGATAAGTCCCCGGGGCCGGATGGGATTTATCCTAGGATTCTCTGGGAAGCCAGGGAAGAGATTGCTGAGCCTTTGGCTTTGATTTTTAGGTCATCATTGGCTACAGGAATAGTGCCAGAGGACTGGAGGATAGCAAATGTGGTCCCTTTGTTCAAGAAGGGGAGTAGAGATAACCCCGGTAACTATAGGCCAGTGAGCCTAACGTCTGTGGTGGGTAAAGTCTTGGAGAGGATTATAAAAGATACGATTTATAATCATCTAGATAGGAATAATATGATTAGGGACAGTCAGCATGGTTTTGTGAAGGGTAGGTCATGCCTCACAAACCTTATCGAGTTCTTTGAGAAGGTGACTGAACAGGTAGACGAGGGTAGAGCAGTTGATGTGGTGTATATGGATTTCAGTAAAGCGTTTGATAAGGTTCCCCACGGTCGTCTATTGCAGAAAATACGGAGGCTGGGGATTGAGGGTGATTTAGAGATGTGGATCAGAAATTGGCTAGTTGAAAGAAGACAGAGAGTGGTAGTTGATGGGAAATGTTCAGAATGGAGTTCAGTTACGAGTGGCGTACCACAAGGATCTGTTCTGGGGCCGTTGCTGTTTGTCATTTTTATAAATGACCTAGAGGAGGGCGCAGAAGGATGGGTGAGTAAATTTGCAGACGACACTAAAGTCGGTGGAGTTGTAGACAGTGCGGAAGGATGTTGCAGGTTACAGAGGGACATAGATAAGCTGCAGAGCTGGGCTGAGAGGTGGCAAATGGAGTTTAATGTGGAGAAGTGTGAGGTGATTCACTTTGGAAAGAATAACAGAAATGCGGAATATTTGGCTAATGGTAAAATTCTTGGTAGTGTGGATGAGCAGAGGGATCTCGGTGTCCATGTACATAGATCCCTGAAAGTTGCCACCCAGGTTGATAGGGTTGTGAAGAAGGCCTATGGTGTGTTGGCCTTTATTGGTAGAGGGATTGAGTTCCGGAGCCATGAGGTCATGTTGCAGTTGTACAAAACTCTAGTACGGCCGCATTTGGAGTATTGCGTACAGTTCTGGTCGCCTCATTATAGGAAGGACGTGGAAGCTTTGGAACGGGTGCAGAGGAGATTTACCAGGATGTTGCCTGGTATGGAGGGAAAATCTTATGAGGAAAGGCTGATGGACTTGAGGTTGTTTTCGTTAGAGAGAAGAAGGTTAAGAGGTGACTTAATAGAGGCATACAAAATGATCAGAGGGTTAGATAGGGTGGACAGCGAGAGCCTTCTCCCGCGGATGGAGGTGGCTAGCACGAGGGGACATAGCCTTAAATTGAGGGGTAATAGATATAGGACAGAGGTCAGAGGTGGGTTTTTTACGCAAAGAGTGGTGAGGCCGTGGAATGCCCTACCTGCAACAGTAGTGAACATGCCAACATTGAGGGCATTTAAAAATTTATTGGATAAGCATATGGATGATAAGGGCATAGTGTAGGTTAGATGGCCTTTAGATTTTTTCCATGTCGGTGCAACATCGAGGGCCGAAGGGCCTGTACTGCGCTGTATTGTTCTATGTTCTATGTTCTATAGGATAGATGCGGGCAGGTTGTTTCCACTGGTGGGTGAAAGCAGAACTAGGGGGCATAGCCTCAAAATAAGGGGAAGTAGATTTAGGACTGAGTTTAGGAGGAACTTCTTCACCCAAAGGGTTGTGAATCTATGGAATTCCTTGCCCAGTGAAGCAGTTGAGGCTCCTTCATTAAATGTTTTTAAGGTAAAGATAGATAGTTTTTTGAAGAAAAAAGGGATTAAGAGTTATGGTGTTCGGGCCGGAAAGTGGAGCTGAGTCCACAAAAGATCAGCCATGATCTCATTGAATGGCGGAGCAGGCTCGAGGGGCCAGATGGCCTTCTCCTGCTGACCACAGACAGTGAGGTCCAAGGTCAGAATTAACCAGGTTCTCGGCGCTGTGAGGCTGCAGTGCTAGCCACTGTACCACCGTGCTGCCTATAACATCTTCTCTACCTCAAATAGATCTCCTTTCAATCTTCTAAACTCCAGTAAATGTCAGCCGAAACTGCTCAATCTCTCTTCATAAGACAAGTCCTTCATCCCTGGAATCAATCTAGTGAACCTCCTCTGAACTGCCACTAATGCATTTCCATCCTTCCTTCCAACACTGTGTGCGGTACTCCAGACAGGGTCTCACCAATGCCTCTACAGTTGATTCAGCACTTTCCTCCTTTTATACTCTATTCCATTAGCAATGAATGCCAGAATTCCATTTACCTTCCTTATTTCCAGCTGCACCTTATAAAATGCTTTCTTATAGAATCTACATCACGGAGACAGGCGCTTCGGCCCAAACTGGTCCATGCCAACCAAATAGCCCATCTGAGCTAACCCCATTTGCCTGCATTTGGCCCATATCCCTCTGAACCTATCGTATCCAATTACCTGCCTCAACCACTTCCTCTGGTAGCTCATTCCACATATGTACCGCCCTCTGCATAAAAATGTTGCTCCTCAAGTTCCCATTAATTCTTTCCCCTCTTAACTTAAACTTATCTTCCTATCATATTCCCACTAGTTCTCAATTCCCCAAGCCTGGGAAAAAGACCGAGTGCATTCACCCTATCCATGCCTCTCATGATGTTATCCATGTCTATGACATCGCCCCTCAGTCATTTAAGCTTTGAAGAAAAAAGTCCTGCCTATCCTATCGCTCCCGATAACTCAGTCCCTTGAGTCCTGGCAACATCTTGTAAATCCCTTCTGTGCTCTCTCCAGTTTAATAACATCTTTCCTAGAGCAAGGCGACCAAAACTGAACACAATACTCCAGGTGCGGCCTCACCAATATCCTGTACAATTGCAACATAACTTACCAACCTCTATACTCATTGCCCTGACTGATGAAGGCCAGCACGCCAAAAACCTTCTTCACTGCCCTATCTACCTGTGACTCCATTTTTAGATGTGCACCTGAACTCCAAGGTCCTTCCGTTCCATGATACACCCCAAGATCCTACCATTCAACGTGAAAGTCCTACCTTGATTTGACTTTTCAAAATGCAACACCTCACACTTATCTGTATTGAACTCCAAACTTGCTGATCATGCCTCAAACATTCTCATGCAAATCGTTGATATAGATAACAAACAACAATGGGCCCAGCACTGACCCCTGGGGGTCAGGCCTCCAATACGACAAGCATCCTTCCACCATTACCCTCTGTTTCCGACCATCTAGCAAGTGTATATCCAATTTGCCAGTTCTCTGTGGATTTCATGTGATCTAACCTTCCAGAGCAGCCTACCATGTGGAACTTTATCAAAGGTCTTACTAAAGTCCATGTGGACGATGTCTACCACCCTGCCCTCATCAACTTTCCTGGTCATTTCATCAAAGAACTCTAATAAATTTGTAGGGCATGATCTTCCATGCACAAAGCCGTGCTGAGTACTCCGAATCAAACCCTGTCTTTCCAAATGCCTGTATATCTTATCCCTCAGAATCCTCTCTAGGAACTTACCCACCACAGATGTTAGGTTTACTGGTCTATAATTCTGCAGTCTTTCTTTGCAGCCCTTCTTAAATAAAGGCACAACATCTGCTACCCTCCAGTCTTCTGGTACCTCACCCATGGCTAACGATGTTGCAGATATCTCAACCAGGGCTCCCACAATTTCTCCTCTAGCCCCATGCAGTGTTCTTGGATATACCTAGTCAGGGCCAGGAGATTTACCCACCTTCATACATTTTAATACGTCCATCACCCCCTATACTGTAATGCGATCTGTCCCCAATAAATCGCCACTAACATAGAACATACAGTGCAGAAGGAGGCTGTTCGGCCCATCGAGTCTGCACCGACCCACTTAAGCCCTCACTTCCACTCTATCCCCGTAATCCAATAACCCCTCCTAACCTTTTTTGACACTAAGGGAAATTTATCATGGCCAATCCACCTAACCTGCACGTCTTTGGACTGTGGGAGGAAACCGGAGCACCCGGAGGAAACTCACGCAGACACAGGGAGAATGTGCAGACTCCTCACAGATAGTGACCCAGTGGGGAATCGGACCTGGGACCCTGGCGCTGTGAAGCCACAGTGCTAGCCACTGTGCTACCGTGCTGCCCAGGTTCCCAAGTCTTCATGTCTTTCTCCATGGTAGACACAGAGGAGGAATATTCATTGAGAACCTCGCCCATCTTCCGCGGTTCCACATATATGTGTCCACTTTGGTCCTTGAGGGGTCTTTAGTTATTCCTTTTCCTTTAATATACTTAAAGAATTCCCCTTAATCCTCTCAGCCAAAGCTACCTCATTCCCCATTTTTGCCCTCCTAATTTCCTTCTTGAGTATACTCCTGTATCCTCTGTAGACCTGCAGGGAATCCCTTGATTATAACTGCTTGTACCTGAGCCATGCTTCCTCCTTTTTCCTGGCCAAAACCTCAATATGTTTTAACATCCAGGGTTCCTTACTCCTGCCAGCTTTGCCCTTCACTCCAACAGGAACATATAGACCCTGGACTCTAGCTATTTCACTTTTAAAAGCCTCCCATTTGCCGGAGGTCCCTTTACCCTGAAACAATCAACCTTTGCAAGCTCCTGTCTAATTCCATCAAAATTGGCCTTGCCCCAATTTAGAACCTGCACCTGTGGACCAGTTTTGTCCATTACCATAACTATTTTAATATTAATAGAACTATGGTCACTGGTCCCAAAGTGGTCCCCCACTGTCACCTCAGTAACTTGCCCTGCCCTATTTCCCAAGAGTAGGTCAAGTTTTGCCCTTTCCCGAGTAGGACCTTCCACACACTGCCTGAGGAAACTTTCCTGAAAACTCTGAACAAATTCCACCCCATCTAAGCCCTGCAGACTATGTTTCTCCACTAGGTCACCCAGATCCCTCTGTACCAAAGCATTTTGATTTATTCAGATAACCTGCCTCTTTATCCCTCTGACCAAAATGGATGGCCTCACATTTATCCAGTTAAATTCCATCTGACAAATTTTGACCCACTCACCTAATTCACAAACACGGATTATTTTGGGGTAAGGGTAGAATTATGGGGTTGTGCAATGCTTTTATTTGATGTAGGATTGTGTGACATATAATTCAAAAGCACGTTTCCAGAAGCTACATGAAATGATGTGTTGACGGTCTCCATTGTTTCAGGCCGAGGGAAGGAGCTGAGACCTGATATTTTGGAACGATTCAGACAGTATTGTCTGACGCATGGACTGGAGGAAGAAAACATTGTCACTTTTCCGAAGCGAAGTAAGCATTATTATTCATGACAGATACCTCCCTTTCTGAAATTGGACCTGAGGCTTGTGTTTGAGACACGAAGAAGAGAACTTCATTCAGTGTCAACCCAAAACTGTGCCTATCCTGGAGGCACAGTGTAGAGGGAGCTGTAATCTGCATCTAACCCCGTGCTGTATCTGTTCTGGGAGTGTTTAATGGGGTCAGAGTAGAGGGAACTTTACTCTGTATCTAACCCCATGCTGTACCTGTCCTGGGAGTGTTTGATGGGGACAGTGTAGAGGGAGCTTTACTCTGTATCTAACCCCTTGCTGTACCTGTCCTGGGAGTGTTTAATGGGGACAGTGTAGAGGGAGCTTTACTCTGTATCTAACCCTGTGCTGTTCCTGTCCTGGGAGTGTTTGATGGGGACAGTGTAGAGGGAGCTTTACTCTGTATCTAACCCTGTGCTGTTTCTGTCCTGTGAGTGTTTGATGGGACCGTGTAGAGGGAGCGTTACTCTGTATCTAACCCCGTGCTGTACCTGTCCTGGGAGTGTTTGATGGGGTCAGTGTAGAGGGAGCTTTACTCTGAATCTAACCCCGTGCTGTACCTGTCCTGGGAGTGTTTGATGGGATAATTTGGAAATGTGTATGTGTGCACCCAGCACCCCATCAGCTCTCTGTATCGGTAAATGTCCTGCAAATTCCATAATAATTGATCTCTTCCTCTTTCATTTTTTAAAATGTTTTTATTCTCCATTTTCACATTTTCCTCCAAAATTCCCACCCCCCCCCCAATTAGTTAACGGTAACAAATACAAAATCAATCCCCTTAACAATAACAACGATCCCATCCTCCGACCACCACAAACACCAGCCCACCTGTCAATATATGCATCCAATAAAACAAACCCTCCCACGGTGGAAACAAAAAAACAAAGGAGAAAAAAGAAGGGAGTCCGGGACCGCGCATGGTCACCATTAACCTATAGAGTCCACTCCCCCCCCCCCCCCCCCCCTCCCACCCCAGCCCCTGGTCTTCCTAGAATCCACTCCCCTCCCCCCACACTCAACGCCGTCCAACCTCCGAAAGAGTACCGTATGTGATACCCAAGAGTTGTAAACCTGTCCCCCCCCTCCCTCCCTCCAACTCCTCCCGCCCACTGCCTCTTGTAAAACTCCTTCCCCCAACCTCGGTTCCTTCCCCCCAACTTTCCACTCCGGCTAGACCACTCGGACCCTGTTCTGCCAGGCTCCGATGGCCGCAGCCCCTCCCCCCACCTCACTCCCGTTCACCGACCGGTTTAAACCGGCCAACGCGGAGGCCCCCGTCCGGGTCCCTTTCCCCCTTGCCCGGCCCAAGGAAAGCCCAGAAATCCCTTTTTAGCAAGCACACCCCGCATATCCACCTACACCCCAAAGAGCCCTCCCTTCGAGTGCAAATACCATCACTTCCCTTGTCCAAATATATACAACATTGGCTCCTTTAGCCCACACACCCTCACGCAGTGTAACAAAAAAAGAAGAGCCAAAAAAGAAGAAAATACAGTCATGAGGTTACATCGGCACATGGCCATTCCTCAATTTCTCAGTTCTGCCACAGTCCTTCTGCCTTCGCAAACTCCTCCACTGCTTCCGCCGTTCCAAAATAAAAGTCCTTGAGCTTGTAAGTCACCCTCAGCTTCGCTGGATATACAATGCCGCACTGCACCTTGCTAATGTACAGTGCCCTCTTCACCCGGTTGAAAGCAGCCCGCCTCCTCGCCAGCTCCACCGTAAAGTCCTGGTATACACGTATACCAGCTCCAGTCCACTGCACCACCCGCTTCTGCTTGGCCCAGCACAGGACCTTCTCCTTCACACAGTACCTATGGAAGCACAGAGTCACTACCCTTGGCGGCTCGCTCGCCTTTGGTACAGGCCTCTCCGGCCGATGAGCCCGATCCAGTTCATATCGGGAGGGAGCCTCCCCCTCCCCCAATAGTTTCGCCAGCATAGCGGCAAAATACTCCGTTGCCTCAACCCTTCAACTCCTTTGGGCAGCCCCACAATCCTCAAATTCTGTCGCCTGGACCTGTTTTCCAGGTCTTCCATTTTTCCTCGCAGATCCTTGTTCACCTCCATCGCTTTCCGCATCTCCTTCCCCATCGAGGTAAGTTGATCACCGTGCTGCGCCACCGTCTCCTCCACTACCTTCAGCGCCTCCCCTTGCGCCCACACCTCCGCCACTGCGCTCGCCACCGCCTTCGTCACCGGGGAAATCGCCTCCTCCACCAGCACACTCAAAACCTCCCTCATCTCCTTCCTCATCGCCTCCAGGTGTTTTGTAAACTGCCTTTCGAATTCTGCAGCCATTACCTTGGTTATTTCTTCAGCCTTCAGCAATGCGGCCTTCCCTGGTGCTCCAGCCTCCTTTTTCCTTGGTGACCCTGTGGTGACCTCTCCAGTCCCCGACGGGCCCTCAGCTGTTCTTTTACCGGCCGGTTTCTTGCTGATCCTGGACATCTTCTTCTACTGTGCCTCCTCCGTGCCTTCTCCCTGCCTTTGCCGCCTCCGCGGACCCTGGGACCGGGCTTAAAGCCCCGAAAATGCCGTTCCTGATCGGGAGCCGTCCGTTGCACGGCCGCCTCCCGCCCGCCATCACCGGAAGTCTCCTCTGCGAGGGGTTTCAGAGGACGGCGCAACATCGTGGGCCGAAGGGCCTGTACTGCGCTGTAATGTTCTATGTTCTATGTTCTTCCTCTTTCCTATCAGTTCAGACTCAATTCCTCATTCAGTGGTAAAGCTGAATCTGGGCCCTGTTGTGAAGATGGTGATAATTAGGGCCCAGGACTCATAGAGTGATAGAATCAGACAGCACAGAAAGAGGTTCTTCGGCCCATTGTGTCTGTCCCAGCCATTTTCCCATAATCCTATTATCCAGCAATTGGTCCATAGCCTTGTCTGCTGTGGGTGTTTCAAGTACTCATCTAAATGCTCCTTAAATGTTGTGAGGGGTCTCGCCTCGACCACCCTTTCAGACAGTGCAATCCAGACTCCCACCACCCTCTGGGTGAAAATGTTTGTCCTCAAATCCCCTCTTGATCTCCCACCCATTAACTTAAATCTATGCTCCCTGGTTATTGACCCCTCAAGTAAGGGGAAAGATCTCTTCCTATTGTTATGGGCCAGGGTTTAGAAAACTCCGAAATATATCATGGAGTTCACCTGACCCACGACCTTTAATAGATTTTGGTTATGGGGAGCACAAGCGTCCACTCTCCAGGTGTTATGCAACAGAGACCTTACATATTTTTAAAACAAAACAATGTTTATTCTATGAACCCAGTTAACATTTTATAAACACACAGTAAACATTTTATCAATGACCAACACACGTAACCCCACAGATACAATACTCTATAGGTAACCCTTAATACCTTTCCTAGAGGGCAGCACGGTGGCCTAGTGGTTAGCACAACCGCCTCACGGCGCTGAGGTCCCAGGTTCGATCCCGGCTCTGGATCACTGTCCGTGTGGAGTTTTCACATTCTCCCCGTGTCTGCGTGGGTTTCGCCCCCACAATCCAAAAAAATGTGCAGAGTAGGTGGATTGGCCATGCTAAATTGCTCCTTAATTGGAAAAAATAATTGGGTAATCTAAATTTATTTTAAAAAAATACCTTTCCTAGCAACATCCGTAAGTTAAACCATTTTTAACAAAGACAGTAGGTTTGCTTTTCTAGAGACAGGTATTACTTTGAAATCATCAAGTGATCTGGAGACATTCTTTATATTGCAGAGAGAGAGCGATCAATTCACACATCTGCTTGGTTTGAATGCAGCTGTCCAACTGAAAGCAAAACTAAATACAGAGCTTCCAGCTCCACCCACACAATGACATCACTGCAGCCATTTGATAAAGCACACTTTTCTTAAAGGGACATTCACATGACAATACCTACCCATCTATAGTCGTCATAATTTTACACAATCAGGTCACCCTCAGCCTTCTCTGCTCCAAGGAAAACAACCCCAGCCTATCCAACCTCTCTTCATAGCTGAAACGGTCCAGCCCAGGCAGCATCCTGGTGAATCTCCTCTGCACCCTCTCCAGTGTAATCACATATTTCCGATAGTGTGGTGACCAGAACCGCACACAGTACTCTAGCTGGGGCCTAATGAGTGTTTCACTGATCGCGGGCCAGTCCCCTCCCGAGCACGCTCACTCCCCTCTCCGCCCCCCACAAGCTTCAAACTAGCATTTGGCACCCATGTTCACGACGGCAGCGACCAGGTGTGGTTGCCGCCGTCGTGAACTGGTCGGGAACGGCAGGCCGCTCGGCCCATCCGGGCCAGAGAATCGCCGGTCGCCGTGAAAAATGGCGAGCGATGATTCTTCCTAGTGGGGGGGTGGTAGAATCGCGGGGGGCGCCAGGGGGGCGTATCGTGAGTCGCCCGGCCCTCCTGCGATTCTCCCACCCGGCGTGGGGAGTGGAGAATTCCGCCCGAGGCCCATTGAGTCTGCACTGACCCTCCGAAAGGGCACTCTGCCTAGGCCGACTGCTCCACCCTATCCCTGTAACTCCGCACATTCATCATGGCCAATTCACCTAACCTGCACATCTTTGGACGGTGGGAGGAAACCGGAGCACCTGGAGGAAACCCACGCAAACACGGGGAGAAAGTGCAGACTCCGCACAGACAGTGACCCAAAGCCAAATTGAACCCGGGTCCCGAGAGCTGTGAGGCAACAGTGCTAAACACTGCGCCACCGTGCCGCCTTCATTTGAGAACTTACTGATCATAACCCCCACAGTCACGTCTAGATCACAAATGTACACTATAAACACCACATGGGAAACTTATAGTTTCAATTGACAGTCTAAATGTAGCTTTATTTCAGCACTTCATCTGAAAGACAGCTCCTCTGACAGTGCAGCACTCCCTCAGTACCGCACTGGAGGGTCAGCCTGGATAATGGACACAGGTCTCTAGTATGAGGCTTGAATCCACAACCTTCTTACCCTGAGGGAAAGGGACATACTGACTGAACCATAACTGACAGCTCTGCTCGTGTCAGTATCAAGGGGTAAAAACTAACTGTTTTCTCTTCTTTTGATCTCCTTTCAGATGAATGCCGACCCACTCCTGCTTAGGTCAGTACAGCCAATTTTCTTTCTATTCTGATTGACAGGGTTGGCGGACTTGGGGGGAGGGACGGGGTAGGTGTGACTGTCCTCTCCTTGGAGGGATTATTGATGGCAATAAAATAAAAAAAAGTGAGAAGCTGGATCAAGCCAACATTGCCTGGCAGTCTCACTGCCCACTACGCGACACTGACCATTCACGTTGCTTTTTTAATTGTTTTATGGGATGTGGGTGTCGCTGGCCAGGCCAGTCTTAATTGCCCATCCCTAATTGCCCTTGGGAATGTGGTGGTGCCTCCATGTGGTGTAGGTACACCCACAGTGCTGTTAAGGAGGGGGTTTCAGGATTGTGACCCAGCAACGTGGATATATTTCCATATCAGGTTGATGAGTGGCTTGGATGGGAGCCTCCAGGTGGTGGGGCTCCCATGTGTCTGCTGCCCTCGGCCTTCTTGGTGGCGGGTTTGGAAGGGGCCTTGGTGAGTTCCTGCAGTGCATCTTGTAGATGGTACACACGGCTGTTAGTGTGCGGCAGGGATGGAGAGAGTGAAGGCATTGGCAAATACTGCTGTTCATTGATGGTAGTTGGAATAGGAGACAGTACAGTTTCCAGATGGGCCTGGAAACATGAACTGGGCCAACAGCAGGTCTGTGTTAGTGACATTGTTATAAACAGCTAAACTCTAGAGGACCACTCTGTGTGTATAAAGCCCTTTTTTGACTTTTGACATCCTGTGCCTACCACTCAGCGTGCTTAACTAATCATTATTAATAAGGTAATGGAGAGAGAGTGAACACCCAGAGATTCCAGAGATGTTGAAAGCTCCATGGGGGAAAAGGTGGGAATCTTCACCAGAAAGCCTCAGGATTCTGGGGGTCAAGTGCAGCTTTTAAGGGCTGAGATCAGTGGATCTTTTGGGGTAGGGGTATCAAGGAATATGGAGCAAATCTGAGTAAATGAGTTTTGTAGAGATGCAAAATTTTGTAGAGATGGACAAGCAAAGGCCACATCAAATTAACTATAATGTCAAATCTTCCTGCAGAACCGAAAAGCGAAGCGTGGGCTAAAGAAAATCCCAAAGAAGGAATAATCTCACTGCCAGCCTGCTCCATGCATTTCTCCAGCTACCTTGTACACTGCATTCACATAGCCAGCTATCAATAAAGTCAATAATAATCACCCACAATCTCTGTCTAAATTCTTGTTGAGATACTTCAGGGACATTTAGTCACAGGAGGGGGTGTTAGGTTCGGAATTTCCTCCCAGGAGAGACCAGGCCAGCGAGGAAACAGCGATATTGTGCAGGTTCCAATGAGCTATGGAAAGGAAACAGTAAAATAACGAGCAGGACGTGACCCCGGTCTTGGATCCTGGTCAATATTCACCCCACTGCAGCAGAAGTTGATTGTCTCTCTATATGCCCGGTTGACATGCCTGTTGCATTCCAGAACATTCTGACATCTGTGAAGGATGGTGGCCTTTGCAAAGTGACCAGTTATGATGTGTGAGACAGGATAGTAAATTCAGGGAACGATGCAAATTTCCTACCTGTTTCTGGTCTGTTAGGAAATCACCTTTAGGACCCCGAGATTGGGCACGGTGGGGCGGGATTACAAATTGCACTTCAAGGGCAAGGCATACACTGACTGAACTTTAGCTTTCAAATGGCCAAGGCTGTACCCCGTTGAAATGTAAATAATCACCCACTGCTGCAGTAATACTGGAAGCCAGAATACAATATTGTTCAACAATGATTATGATCATCGAATTTACAGTTAATCGAGTTGCACCGGCCCATGGAAAGAGCACCCTACTTAAACCCACGCCTCCAGCCTGTCCCCACAACCCCACCTAACCACCTCACCTTTTCGACACTGAAGGGCAATTTAGCATGGCCAATCCACCTAAACTACACAGATTTGTTCTGTGGAGGAAACCGGAGCACCCGGAGAAAACCCACACAGACACAGGGAGAATGTGCAAACCCACACAGTCAAATGTGGGAATAGAGATTTGTATATCTATATAGAGAGTTGTATATCGACATACATAGATACATAGAAGATAGGAGCAGGAGGAGGCCTTTTGGCCCTTCGAGCCTGCTCTGCCATTCATCACAATCATGGCTGATCATCCAACTCATTAGCCTAATCCTGCTTTCTGCCCATAGCCATTGATCCCATTCTCCCCAAGTGCTATATCCAGCCGCCTCTTGAATACATTCAACGTTTTAGCATCAAGGATCAAGGACAGTAGCGGGAGGTTGTATATTGAGTCTGAAGAGATAGGCGAGGTCTTGAACAAGTATTTTTCTTCAGTATTTACAAACGAGAGGGGCCATATTGTTGGAGAGGACAGTGTGAAACAGACTGGTAAGCTCGAGGAGATACTTGTTAGGAAGGAAGATGTGTTGGGCATTTTGAAAAACTTGAGGATAGACAAGTCCCCCGGGCCTGACGGGATATATCCAAGGATTCTATGGGAGGCAAGAAATGAAATTGCAGAGCCGTTGGCAATGATCTTTTCATCCTCGCTGTCAACAGGAGTGGTACCAGAGGATTGGAGAGTGGCGAATGTCGTGCCCCTGTTCAGGCCAGTTAGTCTTACTTCGGTGGTAGGCAAAGTAATGGAAAGGATACTGAGGGATAGTATTTCTGAGCATCTGGAAAGACACTGCTTGATTAGGGATAGTCAGCACAGATTTGTGAGGGGTAGATCTTGCCTTACAAGTCTTATTGACTTCTTTGAGGAGGTGACCAAGCATGTGGATGAAGGTAAAGCAGTGGATGTGGTGTACATGGATTGTAGTAAGGCATTTGATAAGGTTCCCCATGGTAGGCTTATGCAGAAAGTAAGGAGGCATGGGATAGTGGGAGATTTGGCCAGTTGGATAACGAACTGGCTAACCGATAGAAGACAGAGAGTGGTGGTGGATGGCAAACATTCAACCTGGAGCCCAGTTACCAGTGGCATACCACAGGGATCAGTTCTGGGTCCTCTGCTGTTTGTGATTTTCAGTAATGACTTGGATGAGGGAGTTGAAGGGTGGGTCAGTAAATTTGCAGATGATACGAAGTTTGGTGGAGTTGTGGATAGTGAGGAGGGCTGTTGTCGGCTTCAAAGAGACAGATAGGATGCAGAGCTGGGCTGAGAAGTGGCAGATGGAGTTTAACCCTGACAAGTGTGAGGTTGTCCATTTTGGAAGGACAAATATGAATGCGGAATACAGGGTTAACGGTAGCATTCTTGGCAATGTAGAGGAGCAGAGAGATCTTGGGGTCTATGTTCACAGATCTTTGAAAGTTGCCACTCAAGAGCTGTGAAAAGGCCTATGGTGTGCTGGAATGGAGAGTAGGTCTTACGAGGAAAGGTTGAGGGTGCTAGGCCTTTTCTCATTAGAACGGAGAAGGATGAGGGGCGACTTGATAGAGGTTTATAAGATGATCAGGGGAATAGATAGAGTAGATAGTCAGACTTTTTCCCCGGGTGGAACACACCATTACAAGGGGACATAAATTTAAGATAAATGGTGGAAGATATAGGGGGGATGTCAGAGGTAGGTTCTTTACCCAGAGAGTAGTGGGGGCATGGAATGCACTGCCTGTGGAAGTAGTTGAGTCGGACCTACTCTCCATTCCAGGCAACATCCTGGTAAATCTCCTTTCCAAAGCTTCCACATCCATCCTAAAATGAGGTGACCAGCACTGCACACAGTACTCCAAATGTGGCCTTACCAAGGTTTTGTACAGCTGCATCATCACCTCACAACTCTTAAATTCAATCCCTCTGCTAATGAACGCTAGCACACCATAGGCCTTCTTCACAGCTCTATCCACTTGAGTGGCAACTTTCAAAGATCTATGAACATAGACCCCAAGATCTCTCTGCTCCTCCACATTGCCAAGAACCCTACCCTTAACCCTATATTCCGCATTCATATTTGTCCTTCCAAAATGGACAACTTGTGGAAGTAGTTGAGTCAGAAACGTTAGGGACCTTCAAGCGGCTATTGGATAGGTACATAGATTAGGGTAGAATAATGGAGTGTAGATTAATTTCTTCTTAAGGGCAGCATGGTAGCATTGTGGATAGCACAATTGCTTCACAGCTCCAGGTTCGATTTCGACTTGGGTCACTGCCTGTGTGGAGTCTGCACATCCTCCCCGTGTGTGCGTGGGTTTCCTCCGGGTGCTCCGGTTTCCTCCCACAGTCCAAAGATGTGCAGGTTAGGTGGATTGGCCATGATAAATTGCCCTTAGTGTCCAAAATTCTATGATTAACCTAGGATAAAAGTTTGGCACAACATCGTGGGCCGAAGGGCCTGTTCTGTGCTGTATTTCTCTCTCTCTCTCAACTATTTCCTGTGGTAATGAATTCCACAGGCTCACCACTCTATGTGTGAAGAAATGTCTCCTTATCTCTGTCTGAAATGGTTTACCCTGAATCCTCAGACTGTGACCCCTGGTTCTGGACACACCCATTATTGGGAACATCTTCCCTGCATCTACCCTGTCTAGTCCTGTTAGAATTTTATAAGTCTCTATGAGATCCCCCCTCATTCTTCTGAACTCCAGCGAGAACAATCCCAACCTAATCAATCTCTCCTCATATGACAGTCCCGCCATCCCTGGAATCAGTCTGGTAAACCTTTGCTGCACTCCCTTGAGAGCAAGAACATCCTTCCTCAGAGAAGGAGACCAAAACTGCACACAATACTCCAAGTGTGGCCTCACCAAGGCCCTGTGCAATTGCAGCAACACATCCCTGCTTCTATACTCAAAGCCTCTTGCAATGAAGGCCAACATACCATTAGCCTTCTTTACCGCCTGCTGCATCTGCATGCTTACCTTCAGCGAATGGTGCACAAGGACACCCAAGTCCCGCTGCACATTCCCCTCTCGCAATTTACAACCATCCAGGTAGTAATCTGCCTTCCTGTTTTTGCTTCCAAAATGAATAACCTCACACTTATCCAAATTATACTGCATTACAACGCAGTACAGGCCCTTCGGCCCGCGATGTTGCACAATCCTGTGAAACCCCTCTAAAGTCCCTCTACACTATTCCCTTATCGTCCATATGCCTATCCAATGACCATTTGAATGCGTTTAGTGTTGGCGAGTCCACTACTGTTGCAGGCAGGACATTCCACGCCCTTACTACTCTCTGAGTAAAGAACATACCTCTGACATCTGTCCTGTATCTATCTCCCCTCAATTTAAAGCTATGCCCCCTCGTGCTGGACATCACCATCCGAGGAAAAAGGCTCAAGTAAAGAAATCACATTTGTTTGCCCACTTGCCAAACCTGTCCAGATCTTGCTATAAAATCCCTGCATCCTCGTTACAATTCACCCTCGCACCTAATTTGTTATCATCTGCAAACTTTGAGATGTTACATTTTGTTCCCTCATCCAAATCATTAATATATATTGTGAATAGCTGGGGTCCCAGCACCGATCCCTGTGGTACCCCACTAGTTACTGCCTGCCAATTTGAAAAGGAGCCATTAAACCCTACTCTTTGTTTCCTCTCTGCCGACCAGTTTTCTATCCACCTCAATACATTTCCCCCAATCCCATGCGCTTTAATTTTGCACAATAATCTCTTATGCGGGACTTTGACAAACGCCTTCTGAAAGTCCAAATATACCACATCGACTGGCTCCCCCTCGTTGACTGTACTGGTTACCTCTTCAAAGAATTCCAACAGATTTGTCAAGCATGATTTTCCCTTCATCGATATAGAGAGTTGTATATCGATATAGAGAGTTGTGTATCGATATAGAGAGTTGTATATCGATATAGAGAGTTGTATATCGATATAGAGAGTTGTATATCGATGTAGAGAGTTGTCTGTCGATATAGAGAGTTGTCTGTCGATATAGAGAGTTGTATATCGATATAGAGAGTTGTATATCGATATAGAGAGCAGTCTGTCGATATAGAGAGTTGTATGTCGATATAGAGAGTTGTATATCGATATAGAGAGTTGTATGTCGATATAGAGAGTTGTATATCGATATAGAGAGTTGTATGTCGATACAGAGAGTTGTCTGTCGATATAGAGAGTTGTATATCGATATAGAGAGTCGTCTGTCGATACAGGGAGTTGTCTGTCGATATAGAGAGTTGTATGTCAATACACAGAGTTGTAAATTGAAGTTTGTTGACAGCACTAAGTTAGGAGTCAGTAATTAGTGTGGACGAGAACAGCAGGTTACAAAGGGACTGGGTCTAACTGTGGGAGCCGGAGTTTATTGTGTCAAAGTGTGAGCTCATCCATATTGGACAAAGAGAGATGGAGTGGGGAATTATTCTGAACGGGGAGAAGCTGGGACTGTGGATGAGCAGTGATTTACAGGCTCAAGGAAAGAAATCACAAAAGCAATTGAGCCGGTACAAAATTAATAATTGGAGAAGCTAAGGGAGTGTTAGTTTCCATCTCAATAGAGCTGCGGTACACAGGGTGGAAGTTATGTCCCAGTTGTATAGAGCTCTGTTTTAAACCTCTGGTTTAAAAAGGACTGCACGGTGGCTCAGTCGTTAGCACTGCTGCCTCACAGCGCCAGTGTTCAATTCCAGCCTTCGGTGACTGTCTATGTGGAGTTTGCACTTTCTCCTGTGGCTGCATGGGTTTCCTCCAGGTGTTCCGGTTTCTTCCCACAATCCAAAGGTGTGCAAGTTAGGTGAATTGACCAGGCCAAAAAATTGCCCCCTAGTGTCCAAAGATGTGCAGGTTAGGTGGGGTACGGGATAGGGAAGGAGTGGGAGTGGGCGAGGATGGTGTGTTCCTTCAGAGGACCAGTGCAGACTTGCGGGCCGAATGACCACTGTCTGCATTGTAGGGTTTCTATGGAAACCCAAGCTGCAGTTAGTGTGTTCAATCCTGAGTCTAGCACCTTGGCCAAGGTACGGTGTTGACTGACCACACAGCCACCTGGGCTAAATTAGACTAACCTTGCATTTAGAACATTAAGACACGATCAAATTAAGGTGATGAAGTTGGCTTAAGGTTTGATACAGCACAGATTATTTGGGTAGGATAATCCAGAAAATAGGGAACATGCCGTAAAATGAGAACGTGGGGTGGGTGGCTGGGAAGCTCCTCTTCACACAGGAGAGTGGAAATCTGAAACGCTCCCCCACTGTCATAAAGCCGGTGAGGCCGAGAGGTCAGTTGAAAATTTGCAGAGGGAGGTTGATAGATTTTTGTTATGGAAGGGTATTAAGTGTTACCGAAATGAGGGAGGTAGATATAATTAAACTCTTGATCAATCAAGATCTGATTAACTGGTTAGAACATAGAACATAGAACAGTACAGCACAGAACAGGCCCTTCGGCCCTCGATGTTGTGCAGAACAATGATCACCCTACTCAAACCCACGTATCCACCCTATACCCGAAACCCAACAACCCCCCCTTAACCTTACTTTTTTTTTAGGACACTACGGGCAATTTAGCATGGCCAATCCACCTAACCCGGTTGAAGGGCAGATTAATCCCATCCCTTTCCTGACACAGAAAACAAGCCATTTTGGAAATCATCAATAGGATGTTCCCGATGGTGGATGTGTCCAGAACCAAGGGTCACAGCCTGAAGTATGGGTAGACAATTTAGAACAGAGATGAGAAATTTCTTCACCCGGAGAGTGGTCGGCCTGTGGAATTCGCTACCACAAGACGTAGTTGAGGCCAAAACACATGATTTCAAGAAGGAATTACATAGAAACATAGAATTCCTGCAGTGCACAAGGATGCCATTTGGCCCATTGAGTCTGGACACCCTTTGAAAGAGAACCCTTTGAAAGAGCACCTTATCTAGGCCCACATGCCCACCCTATTCCTGTAACCCCACCTGACCTGCGCATGTTTGGAGTGTGGGAGAAAACCGGAGCACCCGGAGGAAACCCATGCAGACACTGGGAGACAGTGTAAACTCCACACAGATAGTGACCCAAGGTCGGGATCGAACCCAGGTCCCTGACGCTGTGAGGCAACAGTCCAAAGAACTGTGCCACCGTGTCACCATTTAGAGGCACCATTTGGGGTGAAGGTGATCAAAGGATAGTGAGGGGGAAGGTGTGGTCAGGCTATTGAGTTGGAGGATCAGTCATGAGCATAATGAATGGCGGAACAGTCTCGAAGGGCCGAATGGCCTCCTCCTGCTCCTATTTTCTATGTCAGTGTTTACCCTCAAAGGGGTTTCAGTGGGAGAGTCAGACCAGAGGAAAGAAGACTTCTGCTCTGCCCTGGACTTTCTCCGTCTGTTGGGTTACAGTTCACCAGATCTCACATGCACCTCAACCAAGGTTGATTACATGAGATGAGATTGATTTGTCAAGTTTATTTTCATTGCCTCATCCAGTGACCATTTGCGTTAGCTGAGCGTGGCCAGTGAGTGTGGAAAGGTAGTTTCAGAGCTGGGCCTGAAACAATATTCACCGCGTGTCTGCACAAGAGCTTTCCATCTGGAGTCAGTGGTCATTAGTCAGCAGTAGCTATCATGGCTCGTTTATTTCCTCTCCCTAATCTAGGGCCATCGAGGCCAATTGTTGGGTCCCAATGACTGGCCCGGCTCATATCAGGGAACACAGCAGAGAGGGGGAAAGGGATGGGGTGGCAAACAATTTAAATACATGCCGAGCTAGTAGATGATGAGCAGGAAAGTGGGAGTTTTTGCTCCCGACACCAGATCAGAGGTTCGATGCTTTGCTTTTCGAATTAAGTTGAAATGTTTCCTGCGAATCTTTTTCTGAATGAATCATTAACCAACGAAAACAGAAAATTGAAGTCAATGACTGCAATTCTGCAACCTTAGTCATTGCAACTGTTTGTTTTTCTAAGTCTAGTTAATGACACAAAGACCTTTGAAGTAAACAGATTGTATGAATCAACATAAAAAATGCACCCACAACCAAGAGGTTAAAGAAGGCACCCCACAATTATTAGGCACACTGTATGCCCAGAGAGTGTGTACAAAAACGTAAATACCATGGCCGCGATTTTCTGAACCTCTTCGCCAGGGCCACAAATCCTCTTATTTTATTCATTCATGGGATATGGGCATTGCAGGCTGTGCCACCATCCATTGCCCATCTCTAATTGCCCTTGATGGGGCAGTTAAGAGTCAGCCACATTGCTGTGGGTCTGGAGTCACATGTGGGCCAGACCAAGTAAGAACGACCGATTATCTTCCCTGAAGAACATTAGTGAACCAGATGGGTTTCACAACAATCGGCAATGGTTTCAGGGTCATCATTGCAGTTTTAATGCCAGATTCTTATTGAATTCAAATTTCACCATCTGCAGTGACGAGGTTTGAACCTGGATCCCCAGAGCTTTACTCTGGGTCTCTGGTTTACTAGTCCAGTGAAATATGACACCGCCACCCCGTAATTTGAGATATTCCTCGCCTCCCACCAGTGACGTGAACCTTTCTGGACATGAACCTGATTACCATAAATTTGAATGGATTTAAATATGCTTCTACTGTTAACGATGTTACTTGCTCCGGGTGCTCCGGTTTCCTCCCACAGTCCAAAGTGGTGCAGGTTAGCTTGGATCATGGGGATAAGGCAGGGGAGTGGGCCTAGGCAGAGTGCTCTTTCAGAGGGCTGGTACAGACTTGATGGGCTGAATGCCTTAATTCTGCAGCGTAGGAATTCTATGATTCTACGATCCGAGGACGTCAGATGTTCCCGACAATGGGGTGGAGTCATCATAGTGAGAATCACTACTGGTTTCCAAAAACGGAGGTCAGTCGTGATGACCACGCCGAGGGATGAGTACATATATAGATGAGTATAGCTGGTAAGGGACATGACTGGACAGTACCCTGTCACTGCCCAGCACGAGGCAGTGCCAAGCAATGAGTGATGTTTGGGGGAGGGGCACTGCCTCGATGTCGGTGGTTGTGGAGTGGGCAGGGGGCTTCACTTCCACTTTGAGATTGAGGCGTTCTTTAAAATGGCGCTCTGATTTCTGCAGAGCTGGGGTTTCTGGTTCTATCAGGCCCCGCCCAACCAGAATGACGGTGCAAAAACATGCCTCCGTGCTTTTTTTGACAAAGTGACAGAAGATCTGGAGTAAAAACTAGGCTGTGTCAGAGGGGATGAACACACCGGTTTTCAGTCAGAACCTGACACGCCGCCAGCTTATAGGAAAATTCCACCTCACCATCTCTCCGACAACCTCCCACAAGAGGAAACAGCCTCCCAGTCAGTATCATAAGAACATAAGAACATAAGAACTAGGAGCAGGAGTAGGCCATCTGGCCCCTCGAGCCTGCTCCGCCATTCAATTAGATCATGGCTGATCTTTTGTGGACTCAGCTCCACTTTCCGGCCCGAACACCATAACCCTTAATCCCTTTATTCTTCAAAAAACTATCTATCTTTACCTTAAAAACATGTAATGAAGGAGCCTCAACTGCTTCACTGGGCAAGGAATTCCATAGATTCACAACCCTTTGGGTGAAGAAGTTCCTCCTATACTCAGTCCTAAATCTACTTCCCCTTATTTTGAGGCTATGCCCCCTAGTTCTGCTTTCATCCGCCAGTGGAAACAACCTGCCCGCATCTATGCTATCTATTCCCTTCATAATTTTAAATGTTTCTATAAGATCCCCACTCATCCTTCTAAATTCCAACGAGTACAGTCCCAGTCTACTCAACCTCTCCTCATAATCCAACCCCTTCAGCTCTGGGATTAACCTAGTGAATCTCCTCTGCACACCCTCCAGCGCCAGTACGTCCTTTCTCAAGTAAGGAGACCAAAACTGAACACAATACTCCAGGTGTGGCCGCACTAACACCTTATACAATTGCAACATAACCTCCCTAGTCTTAAACTCCATCCCTCTAGCAATGAAGGACAAAATTCCATTTGCCTTCTTAATCACCTGTTGCACTTGTAAACCAACCTTCTGTGACTCATGCACTAGCACACCCAAGTCTCTCTGAACAGCGGCATGCTTTAATATTTTATCGTTTAAATAATAATCCCGTTTGCTGTTATTCCTACCAAAATGGATAACCTCACATTTGTCAACATTGTATTCCATCTGCCAGACCCGAGCCCATTCACTTAACATATCCAAATCCCTCTGCAGACTTCCAGTATCCTCTGCACTTTTCGCTTTACCACTCATCTTAGTGTCATCTGCAAACTTGGACACATTGCCCTTGGTCCCCAACTCCAAATCATCAATGTAAATTGTGAACAATTGTGGGCCCAACACGGATCCCTGAGGGACACCACTAGCTACTGATTGCCAACCAGAGAAACACCCATTTATCCCAACTCTTTGCTTTCTATTAATTAACCAATCGAGCCTATCCGGTTTCCCAGTCAGTATCCACCCTATCCGGTTCTCCCAGTCAGTATCCACCCTATCCGGTTCTCCCAGTCAGTATCCACCCTATCCCGTTCTCCCAGTCAGTCTCCACCCTATCCGGTTCTCCCAGTCAGCCTCCACCCTATCCGGTTCTCCCAGTCAGTATCCACCCTCTCCGGTTCTCCCAGTCAGCCTCCACCCTATCCGGTTCTCCCAGTCAGTATCCACCCTATCCGGTTCTCCCAGTCAGCCTCCACCCTATCCGGTTCTCCCAGTCAGTCTCCACCCAATCTGGTTCTCCCAGTCAGTATCCACCCTATCCCGTTCTCCCAGTCAGTATCCACCCTCTCCGGTTCTCCCAGTCAGCCTCCACCCTATCCGGTTCTCCCAGTCAGTATCCACCCTATCCGGTTCTCCCAGTCAGTCTCCACCCAATCTGGTTCTCCCAGTCAGTATCCACCCTATCCCGTTCTCCCAGTCAGTATCCACCCTATCCGGTTCTCCCAGTCAGCCTCCACCCTATCCGGTTCTCCCAGTCAGTATCCACCCTATCGGGTTCTCCCAGTCAGTATCCACCCTATCCCGTTCTCCCAGTCAGTCTCCACCCTATCCGGTTCTCCCAGTCAGTATCCACCCTATCCCGTTCTCCCAGTCAGTATCCACCCTATCCGGTTCTCCCAGTCAGTATCCACCCTCTCCGGTTCTCCCAGTCAGTATCCACCCTATCCGGTTCTCCCAGTCAGTATCCACCCTATCCGGTTCTCCCAGTCAGTATCCACCCTATCCGGTTCTCCCAGTCAGTATCCACCCTATCCCGTTCTCCCAGTCAGTATCCACCCTATCCGGTTCTCCCAGTCAGTATCCACCCTATCCCGTTCTCCCAGTCAGCCTCCACCCTATCCGGTTCTCCCAGTCAGCCTCCACTCTATCCGGTTCTCCCAGTCAGTATCCACCCTATCCCGTTCTCCCAGTCAGTATCCACCCTATCCGGTTCTCCCAGTCAGTATCCACCCTCTCCGGTTCTCCCAGTCAGTATCCACCCTATCCGGTTCTCCCAGTCAGTATCCACCCTATCCCGTTCTCCCAGTCAGTATCAGTATCCACCCTATCCGGTTCTCCCAGTCAGTATCCACCCTATCCGGTTCTCCCAGTCAGCCTCCACCCTATCCCGTTCTCCCAGTCAGTATCCACCCTCTCCAGTTCTCCCAGTCAGTCTCCACCCTATCCCGTTCTCCCAGTCAGCCTCCACCCTCTCCGGTTCTCCCAGTCAGTATCCACCCTATCCGGTTCTCCCAGTCAGTATCCACCCTATCCCGTTCTCCCAGTCAGTATCAGTATCCACCCTATCCGGTTCTCCCAGTCAGTATCCACCCTATCCGGTTCTCCCAGTCAGCCTCCACCCTATCCCGTTCTCCCAGTCAGTATCCACCCTCTCCAGTTCTCCCAGTCAGTCTCCACCCTATCCCGTTCTCCCAGTCAGTATCCACCCTATCCGGTTCTCCCAGTCAGTCTCCACCCTATCCGGTTCTCCCAGTCAGTATCCACCCTATCCGGTTCTCCCAGTCAGCCTCCACCCTATCCCGTTCTCCCAGTCAGTCTCCACCCTATCCGGTTCTCCCAGTCAGCCTCCACCCTATCCGGTTCTCCCAGTCAGTATCCACCCTCTCCGGTTCTCCCAGTCAGCCTCCACCCTATCCGGTTCTCCCAGTCAGTATCCACCCTATCCGGTTCTCCCAGTCAGCCTCCACCCTATCCGGTTCTCCCAGTCAGTCTCCACCCAATCTGGTTCTCCCAGTCAGTATCCACCCTATCCCGTTCTCCCAGTCAGTATCCACCCTATCCGGTTCTCCCAGTCAGCCTCCACCCTATCCGGTTCTCCCAGTCAGTATCCACCCTATCCGGTTCTCCCAGTCAGTATCCACCCTATCCCGTTCTCCCAGTCAGTCTCCACCCTATCCGGTTCTCCCAGTCAGTATCCACCCTATCCGGTTCTCCCAGTCAGTATCCACCCTATCCGGTTCTCCCAGTCAGTATCCACCCTCTCCGGTTCTCCCAGTCAGTATCCACCCTATCCGGTTCTCCCAGTCAGTATCCACCCTATCCGGTTCTCCCAGTCAGTATTCACCCTATCCCGTTCTCCCAGTCAGTATCCACCCTATCCGGTTCTCCCAGTCAGTATCCACCCTATCCCGTTCTCCCAGTCAGCCTCCACCCTATCCGGTTCTCCCAGTCAGCCTCCACCCTATCTGGTTCTCCCAGTCAGTATCCACCCTATCCCGTTCTCCCAGTCAGTATCCACCCTCTCCGGTTCTCCCAGTCAGTATCCACCCTCTCCGGTTCTCCCAGTCAGTATCCACCCTATCCGGTTCTCCCAGTCAGTATCCACCCTATCCCGTTCTCCCAGTCAGTATCAGTATCCACCCTATCCGGTTCTCCCAGTCAGTATCCACCCTATCCGGTTCTCCCAGTCAGCCTCCACCCTATCCCGTTCTCCCAGTCAGTATCCACCCTCTCCAGTTCTCCCAGTCAGTCTCCACCCTATCCCGTTCTCCCAGTCAGTATCCACCCTATCCGGTTCTCCCAGTCAGTCTCCACCCTATCCGGTTCTCCCAGTCAGTATCCACCCTATCCGGTTCTCCCAGTCAGCCTCCACCCTATCCCGTTCTCCCAGTCAGTATCCACCCTCTCCGGTTCACCCAGTCAGTATCCACCCTATCCCGTTCTCCCAGTCAGTATCCACCCTATCCAGTTCTCCCAGTCAGTATCCACCCTATCCCGTTCTCCCAGTCAGTATCCACCCTATCCCGTTCTCCCAGTCAGTATCCACCCTATCCCGTTCTCCCAGTCAGTATCCACCCTATCCCGTTCTCCCAGTCAGCCTCCACCCTATCCCGTTCTCCCAGTCAGCCTCCACCCTATCCCGTTCTCCCAGTCGGTCTCCACCTTTTCTGGTTCCCTCAGGATCCCAAATTTTTATTCCTCTCATTCTTTTAAACTCCAATCTGTTTAGGCCCAACCTATTCAGCCCTTTTTGATCAGGTAATCCTTTCATCCCAGGATTAAATCAAGCGTGCATTCTCTGAACTGCTTCTAACACAATTATATCTTTTCTCAAATTATCAGCCCAAAATTAGGAGTACACAAGATTCCAGGTGTGATGTCACCAACAGTGGATAGCACTGTGGCTTCACAGCGCCAGGGTCCCAGGTTCGATTCTCCGCTGGGTCACTGTCTGTGCGGAGTCTGCATGTTCTCCCCGTGTCTGCGTGGGTTTCCTCCGGGTGCTCCGGTTTCCTCCCATAGTCCAAAGACATGCAGGTTAGGAGGATTGGCCATGATAAATTGTCCTTAGTGACCAAAAAAGACTAGGAGGGGTTATTGGGTTATGGAAATAGGGTGGAAGTGAGGGCTTAAGTGGGTCGGTGCAGACTCGATGGGCTGAATGGCCTCCTTCTGCACTGTATGTATATAGCCAGGATGTAGGCTCCAGCTCCAACTGTAGGTAGGTGTGACTTATATGTGGTGATCTTTGTGAGGGGTTTCCAGGATGGAAGGCGTGATTATCACAAAGATACACAAAGCACTTTTGAAGAACTAAACTAATTTTATTAACACTACTAAATTTGAGTTTGACACTTATTCTAAATAGTAAACTTACAGGTAAGAATTAAACTACACTCACTATCACTATCTCTATTTATTGACTATAACTATTATATCTTAACTAGCCCTGCACTACACTATCAATCTTGTCATAGAATTTACAGTGCAGAAGGAGGCCATTCGGCCCATCAAGTCTGCACCGGCTCTTGGAAAGAGCACCCTACCCAAGGCTAACACCTCCACCCTATCCCCATAACCCAGTAACCCCACCCAACACTAAGGGCAATTTTGGACACTAAGGGGAATTCATCATGGCCAATCCACCTAACCTGCACATCTTTGGACTGTGGGAGGAAACCGGAGCACCCGGAGGAAACCCACGCACACACGGGGAGGATGTGCAGACTCCGCACAGACAGTGACCCAAGCCGGAATCGAACCTGGGACCATGGAGCTGTGAAGCAATTGTGCTATCCACAATGCTACCGTGCTGCCCCATCTTCAGCTTCAATCTAATCTCCTCTTCCCCGAAGCCTAAGAGCCATTGCAATTTATAGTACTGTCCCTTAGGGCCTTCTAGTGGCTAGGCTTAACATAACATTAACTCTTCACATGCTGTACATTTGTATGAAAGAAAATTACTGCAGATGCTGGAATCTGAAACGAAAGGGAAAATGCTGGAAAATCTCAGCAAGGCTGGCAGCATCTGTAGGGAGAGAAAAGAGCTAACTTTTCGAGTCCGATGACTTTGTCAAAGCTAACAGACAGAGAAAGTGGGAAATACTTGTACTGTGGAGTGAGAATGAAAGATGAGTCATAGCCACAGAAACCCAGGGAAACTGGGTGCTAATGGCCACAGATACCAAGATGAAAGAGTGTTAATGGCAGTCCCCAGAGAGGACAGAAGATGTGAAAGGTCAAACAGCAGGGAGACTAACATCAGAGGATGAACTGTAGGTGTGGGGGGAGGGGAAGGGGGAAGCAAGGAGGAGAAAGGTGCAGGAAAGGTGGATGAGATTGGGGGGGGGGAGGAATTAAATGTATATTAAGAAAGAAAGAAATGGTAAAAAACAGTTTAAATAAAATGAAAACAAATGGGTCGAGGTGGGGCTGATCATCTGAAGTTGTTGAATTCAATGTTCAGGCCGGAAGGCTGTTGCGTGCCCAACCGGAAGATGAGATGTTGTCCCTCCAGTTTGCGTTGCGCTTCACTGGAACATTGCAGCAGGCCAAGAACAGACATGTGGGCAAGGGAGCAGGGTCTTGTGTTACAATGGCAAGGAACAGGAAGGTCAGGATCCTGAATGCGCACAGACCGAAGATGCTCAACAAAGCGATCACCCAGTCTGCGTTTGGCCTCCCCGATATAGAGACCACATTGGGAGCAGCGAATGCAATAGACCAGATTGAAAGAGGTGCAAGTGAAACACTGCTTAACCTGGAATGAATGTTTTGGGTCTGGGATGTTAAGCATGGAAGAGGTAAAGGGGCATGTGTTACACCTTCTGCAATTGCATAGGAAGTGATTGGAGAGGTACTGGGTATGGTGGAGGAGTGGACTAGATTGTCTCGGAGGGAACGGTCTCTGCGGAATGCTGACAGAGGGAGTGAAGGGAAGATGTGTTTGGTGGTGGCATCACGCTGGAGTTGACGAAAATGGCGGAGGATAATGCTTTGCATACGGAGGTTGGTGAGATGAAATGTGAGAACGATGGATCTCTATCCTTGTTCTGGGAGGGAGTGGAGGGGGCGAGGGTAGTGGCGCAGGAGATGGACTGCACACTGTTGAGGGCCCTGTCCACAACTGTAGATGGGAAATCATGGTCGAAGAAGAAGGAACACATTTTCGAAGCACCATTTTGAAAAGTGGCATCGTCGGAACAAATGCGACGGAGGCGAAGGAGTTGAGAGAAAGGGATGGAGTCCTTACAGGGTGTAGGGTGCGAAGAGCTGTAATCCAGATAGCTGTGGGAGTCAGTGGGCTTGTAGTGGTTATTAGTGGATAGTCTATTGCTGGAAATGGAGACAGAAAGATCAAGGAAGGGAAGGGAAGTGTATTAGATAGTCCCGGTGAAAGTAATGGAGGGGTGGAAACTGGAAGCGAAGTTGCTTAATTTTTCCAGGTCCGGGCGAGAGCATGACGTGGCACCAAAATAGTCATCAATGTATCGGTAAAGGAGTTATGGGAGGGGGCCCGGATAGGCCTGGAACAAGGAATGTTCCACATACCCCATAAAAAGGCAAGCGTAGCTAGGACCCATGCGGGTACCCATTGCTACACCTTTGATTTGGAGAAAGTGAGATGAGTTAAAGGAGAAGTTGTTGAGAGATAGAACGAGTTCAGCCAGACGGAGGAGAATGTTGGTGGATGGGAATTGTCCGGGTCTCTTTTCGAGAAAGAAGCAAACGGCTCTCAGGCCATCCTGGTGTGGGATGGAGGTGTAGAGGGATTGCACATCCATGGTGAATAGAATGCGGCTAGGGCCCACAAACTGGAAGCTGTCAATATGACGCAGGGCATCAAAGGAATCCCGGATGTAGGTGGGGAGGGAATGGACCAGAGGAGTGAGGATGGAGTCAAGATAAGAGGAAATAGGTTAGGTGGGGGAGGAGCATGCTGACACAATGGGTCTGCCGGGACAGTCCTTTCTGTGGATTTTGGGAAGTAGGTAAAAGCGGGCTGTCCGGGGTTGGGGGACTATGAGGTTGGAAGCTGTAGGGGGAAGGCATCTGGAGGAAATGAGGTCACTAACGGTGTTGGAGATAATGGTTTGATGTTCAGTGGTCTGGTCATGGTCCAGGGGGAGGTAAGAGGAAGTATCGGAGAGTTGGCGCTCATCCTCTGCGAGGTAGAGGTCAGTGCGCCAGACGACAACAGCACCCCCTTTGTCGGCAGGTTTGACAGACCTGACAGAGTAAAGAGCAGAAAGTTCAGAAGGAGAGAGGTTGGAATGTGTGAGGGGGGCAGAAAAATTAAGACGGCCAATGTCCCGTCAACAGTTCTCAATGAAAAGATCAAGGGCAGATAATTGTCTCGGCGGGGGGGGGGGTCCACTTGGAGGCAGAATGTTGGAGGCACATGAAAGGATCAGTGGAACGGGGGGAGGATTCTTGCCCAAAGAAGTGGGCACGGAGACAAAGGCGACGAAAGAAGAGTTCAACATCATGTCAAGCCCGGAATTCATTGAGGTGGGGACGTAAGGGTACAAAGCTGAGTCCTTTGCTGAGAACAGCACGCTCAGCCTCAGAGAGGGGAAGGTTGGAGGGTATGGTGAACATGCGGCAAGGGCTCACATTTCATCCCACCAGCCTCCGTATGCAAAGCATAATCCTCTGCCATTTTCGCCAACTCCAGCGTGATGCCACCACCAAACATATCTTCCCTTCACTCCCTCTGTCAGCATTCCGCAGAGACCGTTCCCTTCGAGACAATCTAGTCCATTCCTCCACCATACCCAGTACCTCTCCCATCACCCATGGCACCTTCCCATGCAATCGCAGAAGGTGTAACACCTGCCCCTTTATCTCTTCCATGCTTTACATTCCAGGCCCAAAACACTCATTCCGGGTTAAGCAGTGTTTCCCTTGCACCTCTTTCAATCTGGTCTATTGCATTCGCTGCTCCCAATGTGGTCTCTATATCGGAGAGACCAAACGCAGACTGGGTGATCGCATTGTTGAGCATCTTCGGTCTGTGCGCATTCAAGGTCCTGACCTTCCTGTTCCTTGCCATTGTAACACAAGACCCTGCTCCCTTGCCCACATGTCTGTTCTTGGCCTGCTGCAATGTTCCAGTGAAGCGCAACGCAAACTGGAGGGACAACATCTCATCTTCTGGTTGGGCACGCTACAGCCTTCCGGCCTGAACATCGAATTCAACAACTTCAGATGATCAGCCCCACCTCGACCCATTTGTTTTCATTTTATTTTAACTGTCTTTTACCACTTCTCTCTTTCTTAATATACATTTAATTCCCCCCCCCCCCATCTTATCCACCTTTCCCCACCTTGCTTCCCTCTTCACTCCCCCCACACCTCTGATGTTAGTTTCCCTGCTGTTTGACCTTTCACATCTTTTGTCCTCTCTAGGGACTGCCATTAACACTCTTTCCCCTTGGTATCTGTGGCCATTAGCACCAAGTTTCCCTGGGTTTCTGTGGCTATGACTCATCTTTCATTCTCACTCCACAGTATAAATATTTCCCACTCTCTCTGCCTGTTAGCTTTGACAAAGAGTCATCGGACTCGAAACGTCAGCTCTTTTCTCTCCCTACAGATGCTGCCAGACTTGCTGAGATTTTCCAGCATTTTCCCTTTCTGTACATTTGTATGTAGTCACATCCACTTCATAACCATAGCTATATTTGCTGCCCAGTAATAGTTCATGAAGTTTGAGAGAGCTAACCCACCCCCATCCCTGGGGCTTTACCCGCCCAAACAAACCCTGAAATCATCACATTCACCTTCCTGAAGAAAGCCTTAGGAATAAAAATCGGGAGGTTTTGGAGCACAAACAAGAACCTCGGGAGGACCGGCATTTTCACCGATTCCACCCGTCCCACCAATGATAGCGGGAGCGCATCCCACCTCCTAAAATCCACCTTCATCTGTTCCACCAGCTTGTGCAGATGGTCCCACCCCCACGCCACCTGAATGGCCAAATACTAAAAGTTCCCTCCCACCACCCTGAACAGCAACTCCCCCAGCCTCTCCTCCTACCCCCCTCGCTTGGATCAGAAAAATTTCACTCCTCCCCATATTTAATTTGTACCCTGAGAACCGGCCAAATTCCTCCAAAATACTCGGAAGTCCCCCCAATACCTTCCAACCGATCCAAAATGTAGAGAAGCAAGTCATCCCCATACAGCGAGATCCTATTCTCCACCGCCCTGTACTATCCCTTGCCATTCCCTTGACGATGTCAGTGCCATTGCCAATGGCTCAATAGCCAAGGCAAAGAGCAATGCGGAGAGTGGACATCCCTACCTCGTACCCCGATGCAGCCTGAGATATTCCGAGTCACCGGTTTGTCCATTCACTTGCTGCCAGCAATAACCGGACCCAATCTACAAACCCATGTCCAAACCCAAGCCGCCCCAGCACCTCCCACAAATAGCCCCACTCAACCCGATCAAAGGCCTTCTCCACATCCATGGCGACCACCACTCCACATTTCGTCCCTCTGGACAATTATAATATTCAGTAACCTCTTGACTCAACCCATTCTGATTCATTTTTCTTTTGGCACAAGCATATGAGATGATGTGACCTCTTCACGCAGTCCCATAAGGTTAGGGGTGAGGTATCCGGTGCTGAATTGAGTTCCAGATCGTGTTGTAATTCTTTTCTCACAAATTCAACAAATTCTTTATCAATTATCAACTAGATCCCAAGTCATCGGCCCATGATCAGAGAGAGTTATTGGTGAGATGTCGCTGTCAATTATTCTATGAACCTCTGACTTATTTGTAAAGAAATAGTCAATGCAAGAGTAAGAAGAGTGCCTGTTGGAGTAAAATGTAAAGTCTCTGCTACTGGGGTACAGGTGCTGCCCTGTGTCTACTAGCCCAGGTTCCATAACATGAATTCTCAATGATTTAGAACATAGAACATAGAACAGTACAGCACAGAACAGGCCCTTCGGCCCTTGATGTTGTGCCGAGCATTGTCCGAAACCAAGATCAAGCTATCCCACTCCTTGTCATTCTGGTGTGCTCCATGTGCCTATCCAATAACTGCTTGAAAGTTCCTAAAGTGTCTGACTCCACTATCACAGCAGGCAGTCCATTCCACACCCTAACCACGCTCTGAGTAAAGAACCTACCTCGGACATCCCTCCTATATCTCCCACACTGAACCTTATAGTTATGCCCCCTTGTAACAGCTACCTGAGCAAATAGTCTCTGAACGTCCACTCTATCTATCCCCCTCATCATCTTATAAGACCATAAGACATAGGAGTGGAAGTAAGGCCATTCGGCCCATCGAGTCCACTCCGCCATTCAATCATGGCTGATGGGCATTTCAACTCCACCTACCAGCATTCTCCCCGTAGCCCTTAATTCCTCTCGACATCAAGAATTTATCTATCTCTGCCTTGAAGCCATTTAGCGTCCCGGCCTCCACTGCACTCCGCGGCAATGAATTCCACAGGCCCACCACTCTCTGGCTGAAGAAATGTCTCCGCATTTCTGTTCTGAATTTACCCCCTCTAATTCTAAGGCTGTGCCCATGGGTCCTCGTCTCCTCGCCTAACGGAAACAGTTTCTTTGCGTCCACCCTTTCTAAGCCATGTATTATCTTGTAAGTTTCTATTAGATCTCCCCTTAACTTCTAAACTCCAATGAATACAATCCCAGGATCCTCAGCCGTTCCTCATATGTTATAAACCTCTATTATGTCACCTCTCATCCTCCTCCGCTCCAAAGCGAAAAGCCCTAGCTCCCTCAATCTTTCCTCATAAGACCTATCCTGCAAACTAGGCAGAATCCTGGTAAATCTCCTTTGCACCCTTTCCAATGCTTCCACATCCTTCCTATAATGAGGTGACCAGAACTGCACACAATACTCCAAATGTGGTCTCACCAGGGTCATGTACAATTGCAGCTTAACCCCGCGGCTCTTAAACTCAAGCCCCCTGTTAATAAACGCTAGCATACTATAGGCCTTCTTCACAGCTCTATCCACTTGAGTGGCAACCTTCAGAGATCTGTTGACATGAACCCCAAGATCTCTTTGTTCCTCCACATTCCTCAGAACCCTGCCGTTGACCCTGTAATCCGCATTCAAATTTTTTCTACCAAAATGAATCACCTCGCACTTATCAGGGTTAAACTCCATCTGCCATTTTTCGGCCCAGCTCTGCATCCTATCAATGTCTCTTTGCAGCCTACAACAGCCCTCCACCTCATCCACTACTCCACCAATCTTGGTGTCATCAGCAAATGTACTGACCCACCCTTCAGCCCCCTCCTCCAAGTCATTGATAAAAATCACAAATAGCAGAGGACCCAGCACTGATCCCTGTGGTACACCGCTAGTAACTGGTCTCCAGTCTGAAAAATTTCCATCCACCACCACCCTCTGTCTTCTATGTGATAGCCAGTTACTTATCCAATTGGCCAAATTTCCCTCTATCCCACACCTCCTTACTTTCTTCATAAGTCGACCATGGGGAAGATTTGCTCATCTTGGAGCAGGGGTTTGATGATCATAGAATTCCCATAGTCCAGAAGGAGACCATTCGGCCCATCGAGTCTGCACCAACCCTCCGAAAGAGCACTCTACCTAGGCCCACGTCCCTGCGCTATTCCTGTAACCCAACCCAACCTTTTGGACACGAAGGGACAATTGATCATGGCCAATCCATCGAATCTTTGGACTGTGGGAGGAAACAGGAGAACTCGGAGGAAACCCACTCAGACACCAGGGAGAACGTGCAAACTCCAGACAGTCATCCGAGGTCGGAATCAAACCCGGGCCCCTGGCGCTATGAGGCAGCAATACTAAACACTGATGCTGAGAGCCTGTCACCATGTGGGACTTAACAATTAAACTTCCCGCCCAATAAGAGCAGCAATTCTGTACTTTTATCTCAGGTTGAAGATATTTTTGATAAATTGTGGATCATCCTCATTTGGGGCATATACATTTATCAATGATACCTTGTCCCATCTGCTGTTCCATTCAGTAATATGAACCTGCTTTCATTGTCCTCATGATGGGGGTGGAATCTGAAATTCACCGATCTGTGGAATAAGATTGGAACACCTCCTTTTTTCCCTGATGCATGAGATGAAAATAATCTGCCCAGATTACAATGTCTGACAAATGTGTTTCTTGTAAAAATACAATTTTGCAGCTTAGATGTTTCAGCTGACAGTGTGTTTTTCTCCGAATAGAGTTATGTAACCCTTTCACATTATAGCTAATTACCTTTAACATCCATAACAATCTGTATTCCATTAACGTGGCAGGTGTACCCAGCTTGACAAAAGCCTATTTTCAGAGAAGAGAGTATTGAGAGAAGAGGCCTCACGGTAGCATGGTGGTTAGCATCAATGCTTCACAGCTCCAGGGTCCCAGGTTCGATTCCCGGCTGGGTCACTGTCTGTGTGGAGTCTGCACGTCCTCCCTGTGTGTGCGTGGGTTTCCTCCGGGTGCTCCGGTTTCCTCCCACAGTCCAAAGATGTGCGGGTTAGGTGGATTGGCCATGCTAAATTGCCCGTAGTGTAAGGTTAATGGGGGGATTGTTGGGTTACGGGTATACGGGTTACGTGGGTTTAAAGTAGGGTGATCATTGTTCGGCACAACATCGAGGGCCGAAGGGCCTGTTCTGTGCTGTACTGTTCTATGTTCTAGGTGTGGAGGAGAAAAAATGTAAAATGTGCAAATCGTAAAGTGGCTTTAACATTGTTCCTATGGGCACAAAAGGTTTAAGCACAAATTTGACCCATTTCCACCTGGGGCTAGGCCGAAAACGAAGATTATTTAAACCAACAAGAGAGAAGCTTAGCTTAGCGACTTGCTCTCCAACTTGTTAAGTATGTGATTGTGTATTATAAGGAATCTCCAGAGCAGAGATTTTGCCGCTCGGATCTTCAGCTGCATTGGTGACTGGGGTAGTGAACAAACTCTGTCATCTAAACAAGCACAACCGTCCGTGCTTGGCTATGGTCAGCTCAGACCGCCCCGCTCCCCACCCCCAGTTATGACCCCCTTCCAAACAATCCTGAATAAACAAACCAAGTGTATATTAAACAGAAAACATTTCCCAGCCCCAAAGAAGAGTTGGGTCAGCCAGCTAACAATACATTAGGGCGGCACAGTGACACAGTGGTTAGCATTGCTGCCTCACAGTGCCAGAGACCTGGCTTCAATTCCGACTTTGGGTGATTGTGTGCAGTTTGCACTTTCTCCCAGTGTCTGCGTGGGTTTCCTCCGGGTTTCTTCCCACAGTCTAAAGATGTGCAGGTTAGGTGGGTTGGCCACGATCAATTGCCCCCTAGTGTCCAAAGGTTGGGTGGGGTTATAGAGTTAGCAAGCGGATTGGACCAAGATAGGGTGCTCTTTCGGAGGGTTGATGTCGGCTCAGTGGGCCGAATGGCCTCCTTCTGCACTGTTAGGATCCTATCCTATCCTATTCTATTCTATTCTATTCTTTTCCATGTTTACACTGGATTACTTGAGCTGCAGCTATCAAAATGGCCACAATTGAGTTTTAGTAGCTAATGTACTTTAGTAGCATGGTTAATGTATAAGTTAAAGAGTCAGCAATTTGAACAGTTCCATTTGGTTCGCACTGATATCTGAGCCTCATCTCACCACTGCTTCATCACGTTTCTGAGGCAGACTCTCTATAACATGAAGCATCGGGCTGCTAAACAGGGAATCATGTCATCATTTATTTCTACCAGCAGTGTGCCAACCGCTGCGATTCATTTCTCTGTCCCTCACCCTCCTCGAAACTCACGCCTAGATGTTTCAGTCCCTCTGCCGCCTCCCAAGCCGATGAAAAGGTCTTGCTTCCCTCCTCGAGATGGACTCTCAGTAAAGTGTTTGGAATCTTATATCGTTCTCCCTGAGCTGCTTCTTCACATTGTCACAACCCCCTGGACACGGTCAATTCCAGGCCCACTCGTCCCAGAATCACAACACAACTCAATTAACCAATCATTCTTAGAAAAATACCTAATTAACTTAAAAGTTGCTGTTTGGTTTAGAAGAAGGTGAATTTTCAATCAGCTTTAAACAGAGGTTCTACTTGTAGGTACTTGCAGCTGGAGCTTGTTAATTAGTTAATTCGATTAGGCCAGTTTTCAGAGGCTAGATTCACAGTATGAAAGTGATCCAGCTACAGTGCAGGCTTTGTTTGCACTGGAGTGCTGAACTTGGTGCATTTGAGTGCTAGAGTGAGAGTTTGGTGACTGAGGGAGTGCTGAACTTGGTGCATTTGAGTGCTACAGTCAGAGTTTGGTGACTGAGGGAGTGCTGAATTTGGTGCATTTGAGTGCTAGAGTGAGAGTTTGGTGACTAAGGGAGTGCTGAATTTGGTGCATTTGAGTGCTAGAGTGAGAGTTTGGTGACTGAGGGAGTGCTGAATTTGGTGCATTTGAGTGCGATAGTGAGAGTTTGGTGACTGAGGGAGTGCTGAATTTGGTGCATTTGAGTGCGATAGTGAGAGTTTGGTGACTGAGGGAGTGCTGAATTTGGTGCATTTGAGTGCGATAGTGAGAGTTTGGTGGCTGAGGGAGTTAGGTGAGGAGGGAGCAAGGTGCTCGTTTCATTTCATTTCCTACATTTCCGCAAAGAGTGACAAGGGAGCCGGGAGTTTACAGAGAGTGCAGCTGACTGGGAGCAGAGTCAGAGGGCGGAGGTCCAGTTGGTCCACAGGGCAGCTACATTCTGTAAGGTAAGAGGGGATGGAGGCTAATGCAGTTGCATGCTCCTCCTGTAGGATGTGGGTGGTGAGGGATATCTCCGCTGACTATACCTGCTGGAAGTGCACCCAACTCCAGCTCTTCAGAGGGAACTGGAGCTGGAGCTGGATGAACTTCGGATCATCCGGGAGGCAGAGTGGGTAATAGACAAGAGTTACAGGGAGGTAACCACACCCAAGGTACAGGACAAGAGTAGCTGGGTTACAATCAGGGAAAGAAAACGAACAGGCAGACAGTGCAAGGACCCCTCATGGCCGTTTCCCTTCAAAACAAGAATACTGTTTTGGATGCTGTTGGGGGGGATGACCTATCGGGGGAAGGCCCTAGCGGCCAGGTCTCTGGCACTGAGTCTGGCTCTGGGGCTCAGAAGGGAAGGGGGGAGCATAGAAAAGCAATAGTAATAGGAGATTAAATGGTTAGGGGAATAGATAGGAGATTCTGTGGTCGCGAACGAGGCTCCCGGAATGTATGTTGCCTCCCGGGTGCCAGGGCCAGTGATGTCTCGGATCGTGTCTTCAGGATCCTGAAGGGGAGGGTGAGCAGCCAGAAGTCATGGTGCACATTGGTACCAACGACGTAGGTCGGAAAAGGGGTGTTGAAGTAATAAACGAGTTTAGGGAGTTAGGCTGGAAGTTAAAGGCCAGGACAGACAGAGTTGTCATCTCTGGTTTGTTGCCGGTGCCACGTGATAGCGAGGCTAGGAATAGGGAGAGAGTGCCGTTGAACACGTGGCTGCAGGAGTGGTGTAGGAGGGAGGGCTTCAGGTATTTGGATAATTGGAGTGCATTCTGGGGAAGGTGGGACCTGTACAAGCAGGGGAGGGTTGCATCTGAACCAGAGGGGCACCAATATCCTGGGAGGGAGGTTTTCTAGTACTCTTCGGGAGGGTTTAAACTAATATGGCAGGGGAATGGGAACCGGATTTGTAGTCCAGCAACTAAGGTAGCTGATGTTCAGGACGCCAAAGCGTGTAGTGAGGCAGTGGGGAAGGTAACACTGACAAAGGAGAGTACTTGCAGGCACAGAGATGGGTTGAAGTGTGTATACTTCAACGCAAGATGCATCAGGAATAAGGTGGGTGAACTTAAGGCATGGATCGGTACTTGGGACTACGATGTGGTGGCCATCACGGAAACTTGGGATAGAAGAGGGGCAGAAATGGTTGTTGGAGGTCCCTGGTTATAGATTTTTCAATAAGATTAGGGAGGATGGTAAAAGAGGTGGGGGGGGGGGGGGGGGTGGCATTGTTAATTAGAGATAGTATAACAGCTGCAGAAAGGCAGTTCGAGGAGGATCTGCCTACTGAGGTAGTATGGGTTGAAGTCAGAAATAAGAAAGGAGCAGTCACCTTGTTGGGAGTTTTCTATAGGCCCCCCAATAGCAGCAGAGATTTCATAGAATTTCATCGAATTTACAGTGCAGAAGGAGGCCATTCGGCCCATCGAGTCTGCACCGGCTCTTGGAAAGAGCACCCTACCCAAGCCCATATCTCCACCCTATCCCCATAACCCAGTAACCCCACCCAACACTAAGTGCAATTTTGGACACTAAGGGCAATTTATCACGGCCAATCCACCTAACCTGCGCATCTTTGGACTGTGGGAGGAAACCGGAGCACCCGGAGGAAACCCACGCACACACGGCGAGAACGTGCAGACTCCACACAGACAGTGACCCAAGCCGGGATTCGAACCTGGGACCCTGGAGCTGTGAAGCATTTGTGATATCCACAATGCTACCGTGCTGCCCTACATGTGGAGGAACAGATTTGGAAACAGATTTTGGAAAGGTGCAGAAGTCACAGGGTAGTAGTCATGGGTGACTTTAACTTCCCAAACATTGAGTGGAAACTCTTTTGATCAAATAGTTTGGATGGGGTGGTGTTTGTGCAGTGTCCAGGAAGCTTTTCTAACACAGTACGTATATTGTCTGACCAGAGGGAGGCCATATTGGATTTGGTACTTGGTAATGAACCAGGGCAAGTGATAGATTTATTAGTGGGGGAGCATTTTGGAGATAGTGACCACAATTCTGTGACTTTCACTTAGTAATGGAGAGGGATAGGTGCGTGCAACAGGGCAAGGTTTATAATTGGGGGAAGGGTAAATACGATGCTGTCAGACAAGAACTGAAGTGCATAAGTTGGGAACATAGATTGTCCGGGAAGGACACAACTGAAATGTGGAACTCGTTCAAGGAACAGATACTACGTGTCCTTGATATGTATGTCCCTGTCAGGCAGGGAAGAGATGGTCGAGTGAGGGAACCATGGTTGACAAGAGAGGTTGAATGTCTTGTTAAGAGGAAGAAGGAGACTTATGTAAGGCTGACTGTAGAAGTCAGGTATTTTAAATACACTTAATATAGGTAAGAAGACTGTTTAAGACAGAAATATCAATTCCCAGTTTTAAAATGAAAGAACCATACAATTTCCAAACTCAGTCATGAGTTTGCAAACACAGAAGTTTGATAAAAACATCACATTTTCCAAGGGCAAGGGCGGAATCCATAGCAACAAGGGATAAGGATGAAGCATTGTTCGGTTCTCACGCCGCTCGAGATTAGGTTGAATCATATCCCATAAATTATACAAGCTAAAAAAAATCTTGAACTATATTGCCTTGTTTTTAATAAATGGACAGTTAAAACATCGACTCAAATATAATATATATATGTATATATTTGATTCCAACATTCTCAGTGAAACAATCTTATAAAAGACAGTTTGAGTTGTATGTTCTGAAATATGCCTAGCCTAGCAATATGAGATAACATGAGGTCTCCATGGTGGCAATAGGTAGGTCAGCATTAGACCAGTTTTTGCTGGTTTTGATAAAGCACAATATCCCATGAGAAACATACCAATAAGCAACAATTAGAAGTGGCGTTACATTGTCATGATGGACGGCTTGTTATCAAATCAAGTGTGTTTTGAATATAGCTTAAACCAATTAGGATTATATTGGGGTGTGATCGGATCGCTTAAGACAGATATCAAAGAGTATATCCATGGATGATTTGACCACCATTTTTAGTGAAGTGAAGTGAAGTGAAGTGAAGTGAAGTGAAGAGACGAGAGACGACAGAAAGACAAGTCAGAAAGGCAAGAAGACAGACAAGTCAGAGAGACAAAGAGAACAAGACAGAAAGAGAGAGAGAGAGAGAGTAAAGGAAGAGAATTAGAAAGAGTTCTGTATTCCTATTTCATTTTCATACTTTAACTTCAGCCTTTGACTTTTAAAGTTGTGTTCAGGCTATTGTCTCAGAAGATAATTCCTGTGAATTTTTGAAGAAAATCAAATTGTCTACAAACTACCTTTTAAATCATTTCCAAGTTGTAACCAATGAACTTTGAATAAAACAATTCTTATTTGCACCTGACAAGTTTTAAACTTGCTTTTCTACTGAGTTTCAGCAATGTCTCACCAACAACCGGCAACCGTAAATTAAAACAAAACTGGATCCAGAAATCTTAAGATGAGATACTTCTCACTGAAGAAATAAGGTTCAGACGGCGCTGGAGGGATACAAGATATCCAGGAGGGAACTGAAGAAAGGGATTAGGAGAGCTAAGAGAGGGCATGAAAAATGTTTGGTGGGTAGGATCAAGGAAAACCCCAAGGCCTTTTACACATATGTGAGAAATATGAGAATGACTAGAGCGAGGGTAGGTCCGATCAAGGACAGTAGCAGGAAAGTGTGTATTGAGTCTGAAGAGATAGGAGAGGTCTTGAACGAGTACTTTTCTTCAGTATTTACAAATGAGAGGGGCCATATTGTTGGAGAGGACAGTGTGAAACAGACTGGTAAGCTTGAGGAGATACTTGTTTGTAAGGAAGATATGATGGGCATTTTGAAAAACTTGAGGATAGACACGTCCCCTGGGCCTGACGGGAAATATCCAAGGATTCTATGGGAAGCAAGAGATAAAATTGCAGAGCCTTTGGCAATGATCTTTTCGTCCTCATTGTCAACAGGGGTGGTACCAGGGGATTGGAGAGTGACGAATGTCGTGCCCCTGTTCAAAAAAGGGAATAGGGATAACCCTGGGAATTACAGGCCAGTTAGTCTTACTTCAGTGGTTGGCAAAGTAATGGAAAGGGTACTGAGGGATAGGATTTCTGAGCATCTGGAAAGACACTGCTTGATTAGGGATAGTCAGCATGGATTGGGAGGGGTAGGTCTTGCCTCACTTTGAGGAGGTGAACAAGCACGTGGATGAAAGTAAAGCAGTGAATGTAGTGTACATGGATTTTAGTAAGGTATTTGATAAGGTCGGCTTATGCAGAAAGTAAGGAGGCATTGGATAGTGGGGAATTTGGCCAGTCGGATAACGAACAGGCTAACCAATAGAAGTCAGAGTGATGGTGGATGGCAAATATTCAGCCTGGAGCCCAGTTACCAGTGGCGTACCGCAGGGATCAGTTCTGGGTCCTCTGCTGTTTGTGATTTTCATTAATGACTTGGATGAGGGCGTTGAACGGTGGGTCAGTAAATTTGCAGACAATACGAAGATTGGTGGAGTTGTGGATAGTGAGGAGGGCTGTTGTCGGCTGCAAAGAGACATAGATAGGATCCAGAGCTGGGCTGAGAAGTGGCAGATGGAGTTTAACTCTGAAGAGTGTGAGTTTGTCCATTTTGGAAGGACAAATATGAATGCGGAATGCAGGGTTAACGGTAGGGTTCTTGGCAATGTGGAGGAGCACAGAGATCTTGGGGTCTATGTTCATAGATCTTTGAAAGATGCCACTCAAGTGGATAGAGCTGTGCAGAAGGCCTATGGTGTGCTAGCGGTCATTAGCAGAAGGATTGAATTTAAGAGCCATGAGGTGATGATGCAGCTGTACAAAACCTTGGTAAGGCCACATTTGGAGCACTGAGTGCAGTTCTGGTTGCCTCATATTAGGAAGCATGTGGAAGCTTTGGAAAAGGTGCAAAGGAGATTTACCAGGATGCTGCCTGGAATGGAGAGTAGGTCTTACGAGGAAAGGTTGAGGGTGAAAGGCCTTTTCTCATTAGAACGGAGAAGGATGAGGGGCGACTTGATAGAGGTTTATAAGATGATCAGGGGAATAGATAGAGTAGACAGTCAGAGACTTTTTCCCCGGGTGGAATAAACCATTACAAGGGGACATAAATTTAAGGTGAATAGTGGAAGATATAGGGGGGATGTCAGAGGTAGGTTCTTTACCCAGAGAGTAGTGGGGGCATGGAATGCACTGCCTGTGGAAGTAGTTGAGTCGGAAACATTAGGGACCTTCAAGCGGCTATTGGATAGGTACATGGATTACGGTAGAATGCTGGGGTGTAGATTGATTTGTTCTTCATCTAGGACAAAGGTTCGGCACAACATCGTGGGCTGAAGGGCCTGTTCTGTGTTGTATTTTCTACATTCTATGTTCTAATAAGCAACAAATGGGTGATAGCCACCTAATCCACTGCCTCTTCCCTACACTCTCCATGTACAATGTCTGATCTGTTTGCAGATTGTCTGGTCTGTTCTCAGCGAATTTGTTCTCCTCTCAGTCGGACCATCACGCTGCGATTAACAATTAACAAGAAATATCAACAATGGATATTTGACTAACTCTCGATATACATAACCTGGGATTGGGAAATTTCGAGGCAGACAGCTCCCTGTTGCTCCGGGTGATCAGTCTATTCTGTTATTCTGGACAGTCTCGAGGTGACCAGAGAAAATGTGGTGTGGTGTTGTGCTGCTGTTGGCTGTGCTCTCCCTACAGACCGGAGCTGCCGTCCCACTGAATGCGACCGACAATGAACAAGTTCAGGAAAACTTTGATTTGAATCAGGTAATCAATGCCAGATTAATGCAGCAACTCTGGGTTCCTGAGTTTGGGGACTGTAGTTCTTTTTTAAAAATTCATTTATGAGATGTGAGTGTTTCTTGCCCATGCCGAATTGCCCTTGCGAAGGTGGTGGTGAGCTGCCTTCTTGAGCTGCTGCAGTCTATGCGGTGCAGGTACACCACTGTGCTGTTAGGGAGGGAGTCTCAGGGTTTTGACCCAGTGACAGTGAAGGAACGGCACCGACCCTCTGAAAGAACACACCACCCTGGCCTACAACCCAGCCCCATCCCCGCAACCCCACCCAACCTGGGTAACATTAAGGTTTGGGCTGATAAGTGGCAAATACCATTTGTGCCACATGGATATGGCAGTGGAGTAGGACGCTCTTTCAGGGGATTGTGCAGACTCGATGGGCCGAATGGCCTCCTTCTTCCATGTCGGGATTCTGTGAAATCCCTCCAATCAGGTTTCTGCCCTTGCCACAACACTGAAATGGCTCTTACCAATCTCACAACAGCAGCCAATGTGCTGGTGAGCAAGTGTAATTCTCCCCTCTCATCATTCTCCAGCCTTTGACATGCTGACCACTTCATTTTCCTCCAACATCGCTCCTGTCGTCCACTGCCACTGCTCTCCCCAGTTCCATTCTCTCGAATCACAGTCGGAGAATCACTTTCAGTGCTTTCTCTTCCTGCACCTTACCTCTGGTGTCCCGAGAATCTTTCGTTTCTCATCAACATGGGCAGATGCCGAACAGTCTAACTTTCTGATGGAGAAGCTGATCTTCTCGAGGGGCTTCCAAAACCACAGGGGGCACAGTTTAAAACTAAACGGTATTTCAGAGTTGCCAGTCTCACAGATTGTTATCCTTTGAAATTCTCTACCACAGAGTCTGAGTCAATGATCAAATTCGAAGTTAGTCAGACTCCTGATTGACAAGTGAGTCAAGGGTTAAGGAAAGTGGAATTTTAGCCACAATCAGACCAGTCATGACATTATTGAATGGGGACTGGCCCATGGGCTGAATGGCCTACTCCTGCTTGTTTATAACCCCCACCAGACCCACGGGACCGACCTGATCGATCTCCCCGTGGGGCTGGTGGAGTACAAGCTACTCCGCCTGAAAGTGGAGACCCAACCACGGGGATCGTTTATTACCCGAGATCAAAGCCGGCCCAAGAGGGAGCCAGCACTTCGGGATGGGATGTGGAGTATTTACTCACTATGAGTAGGAGATAAATTACTTTTGAAGATAGAACATAGAACATAGAACTGTACAGCACAGTGTCCTACGATGTTGTGCCGAACTAGTCTGATACTAAGATCAAATCAACCTACTCCCAATCATTCTAGTGCACTCCATATGCCTATCCAATAACTGCTTGAAAGTTCCTAAAGTGTCTGAATCCACTAGCATAGCTGGGAGTGTGTTCCACGCCCCAACCACTCTCTGAGTAAAGAACCTACCGTTTACATCCCTCCTATATCTCCCACCATGAACCTTAAAGTTATGGGGGATCTTATAGAAACATTTAAAATTATGAAGGGAATAGATAGGATAGATGTGGGCAGGTTGTTTCCACTGGCGGGTGACAGCAGAACTAGGGGGCATAGCCTCAAAATAAGGGGAAGTAGATTTAGGACTGAGTTTAGGAGGAACTTCTTCACCCACAGGGTTGTGAATCTATGGAATTCCTTGCCCAGTGAAGTAGTTGAGGCTCCTTCATTACATGTTTTTAAGGTAAAGATAGATAGTTTTTTGAAGAATAAAGGGATTAAGGGTTATGATGTTCGGGCCGGAAAGTGGAGCTGAGTCCACAAAAGATCAGCCATGATCTCATTGAATGGCGGAGCAGGCTCGAGGGGCCAGATGGCCTACTCCTGCTCCTAGTTCTTATGTTCTTCTTATGTTATGCCCCCTTGTAACAGCGACATCCACCCGAGGAAAAAGTCGCTCAATGTCCACTTTTGACTTACCTTTTCGGGGCTCATCGTTGACTACAATGCTGCTGCTATATCTTTTATGATCTTGTTGATTGTGGCTAAATCTCCACTTTCCTTAACCCTTGACTCACTTGTCAATCATGAATCTGACTAACACTGATTTGAATTTAATTATTGACCCAGATTCTGTGATAGAGAATTTCAAAGGATTAAAAAGTTGGTCAACAGCCAATGCTGGATGAGCAGAAATTCCCTCCCACAAATATTGGGAATACTGAAGCCATTGTTTTCAGTCTCTGGTGGGAATTCTCCGGCCGTTTGCTGGTGGTGGGATTCTCTGGACCTGCCGGCAGAGCACCCCCTGCTACAGGTTTCCCGGTGGCCTGGGACGGCTTCAATGGGAAGTCCCATCGATAGCAGACTGAAGAATCCCACTGCCAGCCTTCCCACTGCCGGGAAACTGGCGGCTGGGAGACCAGAGAAACTCACCCCCATTACAAACTCCAGTCCCTGGTCATTGACTTCAGTCCTCACACTGCCCATTGTCTGACGTTGAAGCAGATTGTTCTCATTTAGCCAGGATGCTTTTGACCCCAAGATGAGCTTCCGACCACAGATCCTTGCTATAGTTAAATCTGCCTCTTTCTGCTACTGTAACATCACCGGATTTCAACCCTGCCTCAGCTCCTCATTCACCTCATTGTTATCTCTAGACTTGACTATTCCAAGGTGCTCCTGGCCAGATTTCCATATTCTACCCTCCAAAAGCCTGAGGTCAACCAAAACATCGTTCGCTGTGTCTTTACTCACACCAAGTTCCTTTCACCATCATTGCTGCACTCGCTGACCTATACTCGTGGGGGAAGCAACACCTCACTTTTAAAATTCTCCTTCTTGTTTTCAAATCCCTCCATGGCATTAGCCCTCCCAATTCCGGCCGCTTGAGCATCCTCAATTTAAATTGCTCCACCATTTGTGGCCTTGGCTTCAGCTGCCTTGGGCCTAAACTCTGGAATTCCCTCCCGAATCCACTCTGCCTCTTAACATCCCTTCCTCCTTTCAGAAATTGGTCATTTCCGAACATTTCTTGATGTAGTTCAGGGTCAAACTTTACTCTGTCGCTCACCGGTGAAACAATTTGGGATATTAACAAAATATATATTTTTATTTTCCTCTTTTTTTTTCACATTTTCATCATATTGACAACAACAAGTAATTAACAATAACAACAAATACAATGACAATCCCCTGCCCAACAATCCCCTCATCCCACCCACCCTCAAACAGCTCCTAACATTTTGAATACAAAGAACCAATGAAAAAGAATCAGCATTAATTGATACCCCACCGAACCCCAACCCTCAAAGTTCGATGTCATCCAATTCATGAAAATGTATGCTGAACAAGGCCTATGGGCTGTCCTTGCAACCTCCCCTCAACTCGAACTTTGCTTTCTCGGGTGTTAAGAACTCCAGCAGGTCACCCCGCCAAGCCGAGGCAGAGGGCAGAGAAGCCGACCTCCACCCCAACAGGACCCGCCTTCGGGCAATTGGTGAGGCGAAGGCGAAGACATTTTCCTCCGCACCCGCTTCCAACGTCAGTCGATCTGAGACCCTGAATATGGCTTCTCGGGGATCTGATTCGTGTCTCAGATTACCCTACAGACCTCCCTCCAATGTCCCTCCAGTTTTGGGCAGGACCAAAACATATGAACGTGGTTTGTGGGCCCTCCCCCACCCACCCCCACAGCGTTCACAAACATCCTCCTCCCCATCAAAAAGTCGGCTCATCCTCGCCCTCATGTGTTGCGCCCTATTCGCCACCTTCAGCTGTATCAGCCCCAACCTCACGCATGAAGTTGAAGCATTCACCCTCCGAAGCACCTCACACTACAATGCGTCCTCCATGCCCTCCCCAACTCTTCCTCCCATTTTGCCTTAATCCCATCCAGTGAAACCTTATCTTCTCCCAGAATAACCCCATAAATTGCCAACACCACCCCCTTCTCCATTCTTGCTGTCGTCAGTACCTATTCCAACAATGTGGGGGCCGGTGCCATCGGAAAGCTTTGTACCTCCTTCCTGGCAAAGTTTCGGACCTGCATATATCTAAACATCTCCCCCTGCCCCAACCCATATTTCTCCCACAACTCCTCCACCTTCGCAAACTGGCCTCCCAGAAATAAATCCTTTAATACCCTAACTCCCCTCTCCTCCCATCTCCGGAAATTCCCATCCCACCTCCTCCCTGGTTCAAATCTGTGATTCCCTCGAATTGGCATTTCCCTTGATCCCGTCCACCACCCAAAGTGCCGGCACGACAGCTTCCAGATCTTCAGCGTCGCCACCACCCCCGGACTCCCTGAGTATTTCCCTGAGGCCATCGGGAGCGGCACTGTTGCCAACGCCCTCAACCCCGACCCCATGCATAGACTCTTCTCCAGTCTAACCCACTGGGAGTCCCTCCCTCTAACCCAGCCCCGCACCTTCTCAACATTCGCCACCCAGCAATAATACAATAAATTCGGGAGACTCAACCCCCCCTGACTGCCTTCCTCTCTGTAACAGCACCTCCCTAATCCTAGCCACCTTTCTCCCCCCCCCCCCCCCCCCCCCACCCCAATAAACGAGGTAATCACATTTTCTGCTTCCTTAAAAAACGCATTTGATTAAAAGGTCGGCAGGCACTGAAAAATGAACAAAAACTGCGGCGATACATTCATCTTAATTGCCTGCACCCGACCAGCTAGCGATAGAGGAAGACAATCCCATCTTGCCAATTTCCACATTCACCCTCCCCACCAATCTAGTGATGTTATATCTATGGAGCTCCCCCCAATCTCGTGCCACCTCCACCCCCAGCTATCTAATCTAGGGTTACTGTCCTACAGAATAGCAGCCCTCCCTCCACCTCTGCCCCCACCCCGACACTACAAAATATTTCCTTTTGTCCAAATTTAGTTTATACCCTGAGAAAGACGCAAACAGTCGAAGCAGCTCCAATGTAGCACACATCGACGCACTTGGTTCCGACACATACAATAGCAAGTTGAAATGAAAATGAAAATCGCTTATTGGCACGAGTAGGCTTCAATTAAGTTACTGTGAAAAGCCCCTAGTCGCCACATTCCAGCGCCTGTTCGGGGAGACTGTTACGGGAATCGAACCGTGCTGCTGGCCTGCCTTGGTCTGCTTTGAAAGCCAGCGATTTAGCCCAGTGTGCTTGCATACAAAGATACCCTATTCTCCACGTCCCCACTGCACGATCCCCCTCCACACCCCCAAACTTCTCAACGCGATGGCCAAAGACTCAATTGCAAGCGCAAACAACAGGTAAATCCCTGCCTGGTAAAATACTCAGAATTCATGTTATTAATGCGGGCACTCGCCCTCGGCTCCCTGTATAGTAATTTTACCCAATCCACAAATCGCGGCCCAATCCCAAACCGCCCCAAAACCGCCATCAAATACCCCCACGCGATCTGGTCAAACACCTTCTCAGCGTCCAGCGCCACTACTACCTCTGTCTCCCTTCTCTCCGCCGGTGCCATAACTACAATCAGAACCCTCCTAATGTTTTGAACAAGCTGCCTCCCTCTTACAAACCCCGTCTAATCTTCCCCTATCACCTTCGGGAGGCACTGCTCCAACCTACTCAACAACTTCGCCAACACCTTTGCATCTACATTATAGGTCGGTAAGCCTGACTTCGGTCATTGGTAAGATTTTAAAGTCCATTATTAAAGAAGAAATCGCGGAGTACTTGGAAGTGCATGGTGAAATAGGACTGAGTTAGCGTGGCTTTGTCAAAGGGAGGCCATGTCTGAAAAATCTGTTAGAATTATTTGAGGAAGTAACAAGGAAGTTAGACAAAGGAGAACCAGTGGACGTGATTTATTTAGATTTCGAGAAGGCCTTTGACAAGGTGCCGCATAGGAGACGGTTGAATAAGTTAAGAGCTCATGGGCAGCACAGTAGCATAAGTGGATAGCACTGTGGCTTCACAGCGCCAGGGTCCCAGGTTTGATTCCCTGCTGGGTCACTGTCTGTGCGGAGTCTGCACGTTCTCCCCGTGTGTGCGTGGGTTTCCTCCGGGTGCTCCGGTTTCCTCCCACAGTCCAAAGACGTGCAGGTTAGGTGGATTGGCCATGATAAATTGCCCTTAGTGACCAAAAAGGTTAGGAGGGGTTATTGGGTTATGGGGATAGGGTGGAAGTGAGGGCTTAAGTCGGTCGGTGCAGACTCAATGGGCCGAATGGCCAGTAGAAGAGCTGGTCGGAGGATCACGTGACGGCCCTGGAACCAGGCGAAGAGCACGCCTGTTGCGGCGCCGAATGGATCCATCCGGTAAGCGGACCAGGAAGGAGCGGGGGGGGGCCACCTGCCTTAGAACGACAGCAGGCGCAGACCAGCCACCATCCGGGAGGTGGATGCGAACCTTGACGTGTGGATGGATGTCGGGAAGGTCAGCAGCCCGTGAGTCGTAAGAAATTTTCTACTGCAGTTGAGACATGTGCATGCGGTGGAGCACGGGGACATAATCGAGGTTGGGAGTGAGAATCGCTGGCACCATCGTCCTGAGGGTGCGGTTCATTACCAGCTGAACGTGCGACAAGCCGGTGGAGAGCGGGGCAGAGCGATATTCCAGCAGAACAAGATGGAAATCTGAGCCGGCGTCGGCGGCCTTGCTGAGGAGCCGCTTAATGATATGGACCCCCTTTTCCACCTTCCCATTGGATTGGGGGTATAGGGGACTGGATGTAACGTGCTTGAAGTTGTAGTGTCGAGCGAAGCCAGTCCATTCCTGGCTCGTGAAACAGGGGCCATTGTCCGACATGACCGTCAGCGGAATGCCATGTCGGGCAAATATCTCCTTACACGCCCTGATCACAGCCGAGGATGTGAGATCGTGCAGCCTGGTGACCTCTGGGTAACTGGAGAAGTAGTCGATGATGATGACGTAGCCCCTGCCCAATGCATGGAATAAGTCGATGCCCACTTTGGTCCAAGGCGACGTGACGAGCTCATGGGGCATCAGGGTCTCCCGTGGTTGGGCGGGCTGAAAGCGCTGGCAGGTAGAGCAGTTGAGCACCACATTGGTGATGTCATCATTGATGCCCGGCCAGTAGACGGCTTCTCTAGCCCTGCGGCGGCATTTCTCAATTCCTAAATGCCCTTCATGGAGTTGCTCCAACACTAGCTGGCGCATGCTTTGTGGACGACGATGCGATCCAATTTCAGGAGCACCCCGTCGACAACCGCCAGGTCATCGCGGACGTTGTAAAATTGCGGGCATTGGCCCTTGAGCCACCCGTCTGACATCAGGCGCATCACCCGCTGCAGAAGTGGATCAGCCGCTGTCTCTTGGCGAATTTGCATCAGTCGTGCATCCATAGCTGGCAAATGGGAGGCTGCAAACAGAACATAAGCAGCTATTTGGCAAATGAAGCCGTCATGATAACACGGAGTTGTGATCGACCTTGAGAGGGCATCGGCAATGGCAAGGTCCTTGCCAGGGGTATAGATCAGTTGAAAGTCGTACCTGCGCAGCTTGAGTAGGATACGCTGGAGGCGAGGCGTCATGTCCTTTTTGATAATATTTACAACGGGGCGGTGGTCGGTTTCAACCGTGAACTGCGGAAGTCCATAGACGTAGTCGTGGAACTTCACGACTCCAGTGAGAAGGCCCAGACACTCTTTCTCAATTTGCCCATAGCGCTGCTCTGTGGGGGTCATCGCCCGCGACGCATATGCAACGGGGGCCCATGACGAGGCCTCGTCTCGTTGCAGGAGCACGGCACCAATCCCCAACTGACTGGCATCAGTAGAGATTTTGGTCTCTTTGGTTGGGTCAAAAAAAGCCAACACTGGGGCCGTGGAAAGCTTGGCCTTCAGCTCCTGCCATTCACGCTCGTGAGCAGGGAGCCAATAGAAATCTGTGGTTTTGCGAATCAGGTCTCTGAGGGCCGTGGTGTGTGAAGAAAGATTCGGGATGAACTTCCCGAGGAAATTCACTATACCCAGGAACCGGAAGACCGCTTTTTTGTCCTCGGGCATCTTCATGGACGTGATTGCTGCAATCTTGTCCTCGTCCAGACGCACCCCCTGGTGGGAGATGTTATCCCCCAGAAACTTGATACTCGACTGTCTGAAGGAGCATTTGGCCCTATTGAGGAGGAGGCCGTGTTTGTGGATGCGCCTGAAAACGTGCTTCAGGCGGGCAATGTGTTCCTGCAGGTTGGTTGACCAGACAATAATGTCGTCGACATATACCCGGACGCCGTCGATCCCCTCCATCATCTGCTCCATGATCCGGTGGAAAACTTCGGACGCAGAGATGATTCCGAATGGCATCCAGTTGTAGCAGAACCTGCCAAAGGGTGTGTTGAATGTACACAGCTTCCTGCTTGACTCATCTAGTTGGATCTGCCAGAAATCCTTCGAGGCATCCAGTTTTGAGAATAGTTTGGCGTGGGCCATCTCGGACGTGAGCTCCTCACGTTTCGGAATCGGGTAGTGCTCCCGCTTGATATTCTGATTCAGATCTTTAGGATCAATACAGATCCGCAGCTCGCCGGACGGCTTCTTAACGCAGACCATGGAGCTTACCCAGTCTGTGGGTTCCATGACCCTAGAAATGACTCCTTGGTCCTGGAGGTCCTGGTGCTGTTGCTTGAGGCGGTCCCTGAGGGGCGCTGGGACTCTGCGAGGTGCCTGAACGACAGGCGTGGCGTTGGGCTTGAGTAAGATTTTGTACATGTAGGGGAGTGTGCCCATGCCCTCGAAGACATTATGGTATTGCTGGATGATGGAGTCGAGTTGTGCCCTGAAGTCTGTGTCAGAGGATGCAGACACATCGCTTCAAGAGAGAGAGTGTACTCTCTGCATGAAGTGGAGCAGCTTGCATGCCTGCGCACCAAGCAAGGAGGCTTTTGAGGCAGCAACAATCTCGAACGGGAGAATGACTGTGTGAGCACGATGTGTCACCTCAAGGCGGCAGGAGCCGCTGACGGCGATGGCATTGCCATTGTAGTCCAGCAATTTACACGCAGATGGCAGGACAGCAGGCTGTATGCAGAGCTTGCGAAAATCAGACGACGCAATGAGATTGGCAGAAGCGCCAGTGTCCAGGCGGAACCTGACAGGGGACTGGTTGACCGTAAGGGTGGCACACCACTCATCATCCTGGCTGCCGTCGTGGACATGGACGGGTTCAGTGCCACGCTTGGGGGACATCACGTTCGTGGTAACGGGACCTGTGGGTCATCGCAGGCACAGTCGGAAGCAAGGTCTGGAGTAGGTTCATTGATGGCAGGCTGGATAGCCCTGATGTCTCTGTGGGTCTGGGTGGACTTTTGAAAAACAGCAGGCAGGGAAGATCTGCACATTGCAGCATAGTGGCCTCGTTTGCCACACTGCAGGCAGCGTCGGGACTTCGCGGGACATTGCCGCTTTAAGTGGGCGGAGCCGCAGTTGCCACATGCCAGAGCGTCGGGACGTTCGTCGCGCCACCGCGCATGCGCGGGGAGATCCAGCGCGATAATGGGAGATGAGGAAATGGCTGAGGAACTGAACAGGTTTTTTGGGTCGGTCTTCACCTGCGCGAAGCGGTCCGTGACGTCAGCACGCCCGCTGCGTATAAGCGCGGGACTCCGTGAAAAGCACGCAAAATGGCCGCCATCGTTCAGATCCAGACTGGTGATTGGCTGCGGTGTTTGTGCATGTTGATTGGTCCCTGTGTGTGTCCATCAGTGTGCGTCTGCATTATGATATACTGGTGTATATTATGACACACCGTGTTTGCCGGTTTGTTTAACTTAGGCTTACGCCTCAGCGACTGATGAGCTAGGTCCAATTTATACTGAGAGGGTTCTTCTCCCTCCCCCCGTCTGTTCTGCCAATGTCTTGGCAAAGAACTCTGTCGGCCTCGGGCCCTCCGCTCCATCGGGAAGGCCTGAGTGGTTCTCTATGGCCTCCAGCTTTGCTCGCAGCCACTTATTGGCCTCAACCACCCTCTGCAGCTCATCTCCCATCGAGATGAGCTGATCGCCGCGACATGGCCTCCTCCACTCCCTTCATCTTCTCACTCTGTTCCCTCACCTCCGTCAACGCCTTTGCAACAGCTACCTTCACCGGGGCAATTGCTTCCTCGACCAACGCTTTCAGTGCCACTGCCATCTCCTTTCACATCACCTCCAAATGCTTTGCAAACTGCTTTTTGGGCTCGTGATACACCACCTCAGCCATCTTCTCTGCTGTAAGCAGTGCGGCTCCACCCAGCGGCCCGGCCTCCACCACCTTGTCAGCCCAGGGCTGGTCTTTCACCTTCTTTACAGCATCTCATTCATAAGAACATAAGAACTAGGAGCAGGAGTAGGCCATCTGGCCCCTCGAGCCTGCTCCGCCATTCATTGAGATCATGGCTGATCTTTTGTGGACTCAGCTCCACTTTCCGGCCCGAACACCATAACCCTTAATCCCTTTATTCTTCAAAAAGCTATCTTTACCTTAAAAACATTGAATGAAGGAGCCTCAACTGCCTCACTGGGCAAGGAATTCCATAGATTCACAACCCTTTGGGTGAAGAAGTTCCTCCTAAACTCAGTCCTAAATCTACTTCCCCTTATTTTGAGGCTATGCCCTCTAATTCTGCTTTCACCCGCCAGTGGAAACAACCGGCCCGCATCTATCCTATCTATTCCCTTCATAATTTTTTGTATGTTTCTATAAGATCCCCCCTCATCCTTCTAAATTCCAACGAGTACAGTCCCAGTCTACTCAACCACTCCTCGTAATCCAACCCCTTCAGCTCTGGGATTAACCTAGTGAATCTCCTCTGCACACCCTCCAGCGCCAGTACGTCCTTTCTCAAGTAAGGAGACCAAAACTGAACACAATACTCCAGGTGTGGCCTCACTAACAACTTATACAATTGCAGCATAACTCTTCTTACACTCCACTTCTTACTAGTCTTAAACTCTATCCCTCTAGCAATGAAGGACAAAATTCTATTCGCCTTCTTAATCACCTGTTACACCTGTTGACCAACTTTCTGTGACTCGTGCACTAGCACACCCAAGTCTCTCTGAACAGCGGCATGCTTTAATATTTTATCGTTTAAATAATAATCCCGTTTGCTGTTATTCCTACCAAAATGGATAACCTCACATTTGTCAACATTGTATTCCATCTGCCAGACCCGAGCCCATTCACTTAACCTATCCAAATCCCTCTGCAGACTTCCAGTATCCTTTGCACTTTTCGCTTTACCACTCATCTTAGTGTCATCTGCAAACTTGGACACATTGCCCTTGGTCCCCAACTCCAAATCATCTATGTAAATTGTGAACAATTGTGGGCCCAACACGGATCCCTGAGGGACACCACTAGCTACTGATTGCCAACCAGAGAAACACCCATTAATCCCCACTCTTTGCTTTCTATTAATTAACCAATCCTCTATCCATGCAACTACTTTACCCTTAATGCCATGCATCTTTATCTTATGCAGCAACCTTTTGTGTGGCACCTTGTCAAAGGCTTTCTGGAAATCCAGATATACCACATCCATTGGCTCCCCGTTATCTACTGCACTGGTAATGTTCTCAAAAACATCCACTAAATTAGTTAGGCACGACCTGCCCTTTATGAACCCATGCTGCGTCTGCCCAATGGGACAATTTCTATCCAGATGCCTCGCTATTTCTTCCTTGATGATAGATTACAGCATCTTCCCTACTACCGAAGTTAAGCTCACTGGCCTATAATTACCCCTCTCTGCCTACCTCCTTTTTTAAACAGTGGTGTCACGTTTGCTCATTTCCAATCCACCGGGACCACGTCAGAGTCTAGTGAATTTTGGTAAATCATCTGCAATTTCGCTAGCCATCTCTTTTAGCACTCTGGGATGCATTCCATCAGGGCCAGGAGACTTGTCTACCTTTAGCCCCATTAGCTTGCCCATCACTACCTCCTTAGTGATAACAATCCTCTCAAGGTCCTCACCTGTCATAACCTCATTTCTATCAGTCGCTGGCATGTTATTTGCGTCTTCCACTGTGAAGACCGACCCAAAAAACCTGTTCAGTTCCTCAGCCATTTCCTCATCTCCCATTATTAAAACTCCCTTCTCATCCTCTAAAGGACCAATATTTACCTTAGCCACTCTTTTTTGTTTTATATATTTGTACAAACTTTTACTATCTGTTTTTATATTCTGAGCAAGTTTACTCTCATACTCTATCTTAGTCTTCTTTATAGCTTTTTTAGTAGCTTTCTGTTGCCCCTAAAGATTTCCCAGTCCTCTAGTCTCCCACCAATCTTTGCCACTTTGTATGCTTTTTCCTTCAATTTGATACTCTCCCTTATTTCCTTAGATATCCACGGTCGATTTTCCCTCTTTCTACCGTCCTTCCTTTTTGTTGGTATATACCTTTGCTGAGCACTGTGAAAAATCGCTTGGAAGGTTCTCCACTGTTCCTCAACAGTTCCACCATAAAGTCTTTGCTCCCAGTCTACCTTAGCTAGTTCTTCTCTCATCCCATTGTAATCTCCTTTGTTTAAACACAAAACACTAGTATTTGATTTTACCTTCTCACCCTCCATCTGTATTTTAAATTTCACCATATTGTGATCGCTCCTTCCGAGAGGATCCCTAACTATGAGATCATGGATCAATCCTGTCTCATTACACAGGACAAGATCTAGGACCGCTTGTTCCCTCATAGGTTCCATTACATACTGTTCGAGGAAACTATCGCGGATACATTCTATAAACTCCTCCTCAAGGTTGCCTTGACCGACCTGGTTAAACCAATCGACATTAAAATCCCCCATGATAACTGCTGTACCATTTCTACATGCATCAGTTACATGTCCGCAAATTCCTGCCAGAATCCCCTCAACTTCGGACATGCCCAGAACATGTATACATGATTCGCAAGGTTTCCCCCACACCGCCCACATCTGTCCACTTCCTCAAAAAAACTTACTCATTCGGGCCACAGTCATACGAGCCCTGTGGACCACCTTGAACTGGATCAGGCTATGATGTGGAGATGCCGGCGTTGGACTGGAGTGAGCACAGTAAGAAATCTGACAACGCCAGGTTAAAGTCCAACAGGTTTGTTTAAAATCACTAGCTTTCGGAGCACTGCTCCTTCCTCAAGTGAATGGACCTTATTCTGTGTCCCCTTCGGGGAAGGCGAGGAACGCTGGGGACCTGTCTCCGGACAAATTCCTGTACCTGCAGGTACCGAAATCCGTTCCCACCTGGCAACTCAAACTCCTCCTCTAGCTCCTCCAGGCTTGGGAAACACTCCTCAATGAAGAGATCACCAAATCTCTCGATCCCTGCCCGCTGCCACCTCAGGCCCCCATCCAATCCCCCGGAATAAAACGGTGATTGTCACAGATCGGTGACCACACCGACACCCCCTCCAGTCTCAATTGCTGTCGCCATTGCCCCGCACCCTCAGGCTGCCACCACCATTGGGCTTGTGGAGCACCGAGCTGGCAAGAACGGCAGATATGCCATTAGTAAAGCCTCCAAACTCATACCCTTGCAAGATGCCGCCTCCACTTGCTCCCACACCGACCCCTCCCCCACTACCCACTTCCTAACCAAAGATATGTTGGCCGTCCAGTAATAGTTAATAAAATTCGGATGGGCCAAACCCCCTCCCCTCGCCCCTGTTCCAAAAGGACCTTCTTCATCCTCGGGGTCTTATCAGCCCATACAAAACCTGAGATTGTCGCATTGATCTTCCTTAAAAAAAGCCCTAGGGATAGAAATTGGAAGGCACTGAAACACAAATAGCAATTTTGGGAGGACTGTCATCTTCAGTCTGTACCCTCTCCGCCAGTGACAGTGGGAGCACGTCACACCAACGGAAGTCCCCTTTCATTTGCTCAATCACCCTGCCCAACTTTAGTCGATGGAGCTGACCTCAATCCTTAGGCAACTGAATCCCCAGATACCTAAAACTCCCTCCCACCATTTTAAATGGCATCTCCCTCAGTCTCCTCTCCTGCCCCTGTGCCTGGATTGCGAACACCTCGCTCTTACCGATGTTAAACCTGTAGACTGAGAACCGACAAAACTCTTCCAGTATCTCCATGATTCCAACCCCCCCCCCCGCCAAACGGGTCTGTTATGGAAAGGAGCAAATTATCCACGTAGAGTGAGACCCTATGCTCCACCCCCCTCTCACCATCGCCCGCCAAATGTTCAATGTCCTCAGCGCCATTGCCAAAGGCTCTATGGCCTGGGCAAACAGTAGTGGGGAGAGTGGGCACCCCTGCCTTGTCCCCCTGCACAGACTAAAATACTCTGATCGAACCCGGTTGGTCCTTACATTCGCCACCGGTGCCTGATAAAGCAACCGGACCCAATCCACAAATCCCTGCCTGAACCTGAACCTTCCCAGGACATCCCACAAATACTTCCACTCCACCCGATCAAAGGCCTTCTCTGCATCTATGGCCACCACCACCTCGACCTCGCGCCCCTCCCCAGGCATCATTATCACATTTAGAAGCCGCCTAATGTTGGACGTCAAATAACGTTCCTTCACAAACCCCGTCTGGTCCTCCCCATTACCTCCGGGATTTTTGCCAACAACAACAATTTTGCGTACATATTCAAAAGAGAATTGGCCTATACAATCCACAGCTCTCTGGATCCTTATCCCGCTTCAAAATAAGGGAGATCGATGCCTGTGATAATGTTGGGGGGAGCACTCCCAGCTCCTTGGACTCATTAAAAGTTTTTACCAGGAGCGGCCCGAGCAACCCGGAAAACTTTTTGTAGAACTTGACCGGGTATCCATCGGGTCCCGGAGCCTTAACCGAGTGAATCGCCCCCAACCCGTCTATAATCTCCCCCTGCCCGATTGGGCCTCCCAAGCCTTCTACCAACTCCTCATCTATCCTCAGGAACTCCAGCACCCCCAAGAATTGCTTCATACCCTCCTCCCCGGCCGGGGCTTCTGATTTGTATAGTGAACTATAAAATTCTCGAAACACATCATTCACTCCCGCCGGATCCAAATTCCAGCTGCCATTTCTGACGCTCCTTCAGAAGCCCGTCATCCGGAGACTCCACATTCCTCCTGTCCACCAGTAAAGTTTCACCTCCCAGCCTGTCCAACTCCACCCGCTCAGTCTTCTACTTATGGGGCTGAATTGAGATGAGCTTCCCCCCTAATAACCGCCTTCAGTGCCCCCCACACCATCCCCGCCGAAACCTCACCTGTGTCATTGATCCTGAATGATACCCCCGAATGGCCTCCCTCACCCGCTGGCACTCCACCTCCTCCGCTAACAGCCCCACATCCAACCTCCACTGCGGCCGCTGGGCCTTTCCCTTGCTGACTTGCAAGTCCACCCAATGCGGGGCCTGGTCTGACACCACAATTGCTGAATATTCAGCATCCACAACCTCAGCCAGCAGCGTTTTGTCCAACACAAAGAAGTCTATCCGGGAATACATCTTGTGCACATGGGAGTAAAATGAAAACTCCTTACTCCTCGGTCTCCCAAATCTCCATGGATCTACCCCTCCCATTCGCTCCATTAACCCCCGCAGCTCCTTTGCCATTGCTTTTATTTTAAGCACATTTTATTCAAACTAGTATCAAAGTAATTGCAGCAAATAAACACCCCGGGAAACATTCTTCCCAACAATCAACTATACAGTTTATACAGATTTTCCTCCGTTTTCAACCCCCCCCCCCCCCCCCCTACCGCTCCTCAAACACGGTCACAAACATCCCCCACCTTTTCTCAAACTCCCCTGCTGAGCCCCTTAACTCATACTTTATCTTCTCTAACCGCAGGAAGGTATACAGGTCACCCAGCGATGCCGACCGCCACTCCAGCAAAATTCGTCACCGTGCAATCAGAGAGGCGAAGGCCAAGACATCGGCCTTCCTCCTCTCCATGAGCTCCGGCTTCTCTGAAACCCCAAATATCGCCACCAAAGGGTCCGGGTCCACTCCCTTCTCCGCTATCCTGGCTAAGACCGCGAACACTCCCGCCCAGAATCTTCCCAATTTTTCACAACCCCAAAACATGTGCGCATGATTCGCTGGCCCCCGCCCACACCTCTCGCATCTGCTACCCCCTGAAAGAACCCACTCATTCTTGCCCTAGTCATATGCACCCTGTGCACCACCTTAAACTGTATCAGGCTCATCCTTGCACAAGAGGAGGTCCCGTTTACCCTTTGCAGTGCCTCACTCCATCCTCCCCAACTGATCTCCATCCCCAACTCCGCTTCCAATTTCTCCTTGATCTTCACCACCCGCTCGCCTCCCTGCTCCCCCAGCCACATATATATATCCCCAATTCTTCCCTCCCCTTCCACATCCGAAGCAGCAGTCGCTCCAGCAGGGTGTATCCTGGCAATCCAGGGAACTCCTTCCAGACCTTTTGTGCAAAGTCCCTAACCTGCAGATACCTGAACTCACTACCCCTCGGCAGCTCTACCCTCTCCCTTAGCTCCTCCCTTAGCTCCTCCAGATTGGTGAACCCTTCCTCCAAATATAAATCCCTCACCTTGACCAGCCCCACTTCCCTCCACCTCATGTATACACTATCCAGCGCCGTGAACCACTCCGGCATCGGGCCTCCCCAAAGGTGCGCCTTTGGCGCCACGCCAGCCGGGGCCGAAAGACCTTTGCCGGCCGGCGGAAGTCTGCGCATGCGCGGTGCGTCAGCGGCTCCTGACATCATACCGGCGCATGCGCAGGGGAGGGGGTCTCTTCCGCCCCCGCCATGGTGAAGGCCATGGCGGGGCAGAAGAAAAAGAGTGCCCCAACGGCACAGGCCCCCCTGCCGATCGGTGGGCCCCGATCGCGGGCCAGGCCACCGTGGGAACACCCCCCGGGGCCAGATCGCCCCCCCCCCGGGGAGCCCGGCACCCACCCGCGCCACCAATCCCGCCGGCACCAGACGTGCTTTGATTCCCGCCGGCGGGAACGGCCTGTCAGTGGCAGGACTTTGGCCCATCGTGGGCCGGAGAATCGCCAAGGGGGGCCCGCCGACCTGCGCAGCGCAAGTCCCGCCCCCGCCGATTCCCAGGTGGTGGAGAATTCGGGCCACGGCGGGGGCGGGATTGATGCCGCCCCCGGGGGGTCGGAGAATTCCGCCCCACATCATCACCGTGGACTGCACCACTGGGCTTCCTGAATACCTACTCTGAGCCCTCAAACTAGACCCCTTCCAAGATTCCTCCCCCATCCTAACCTCCTTCCAAGATTTCTCCCTCTTCTCCTTCCCACCACTGCCGCATCTTGTCCACATTTGCCGCCCAATAATAATGAAGCAAGTTTAGCAACGCCAACTCCCCCTGCTGCCTCTGTCTCTGTAGCAGGGCCCTCCCCACCCTCGGCACCTTCCCCGCCCATACAAAGTCAGAGATGATTTTGTCCACTTTCCGAAAAAAGGCCTTTGGTATAAAGATTGGGAGAGCCTGAAAGATACACAAGAACCTCAGCAGAATATTCATTTTCACAACTTGGACCCTCCCGCTAATGTTAAGTGGGGTGTATCCCACCTCTTAAGATCCTCCTTGGCCTCCTCCACCAGCTTTGTTAAGTTCCACTTATGGAGCCCCGTCCATTCCCTCGCTACCTGAATCCCCAAGTACCTAAACCTATCTCTCGCTACCGTAAATGGCATCCCCCCTAAATTAGCCCGCTGTGCCAGCTCATTCACCGGGAATACCTCGCTTTTCCCTAGATTCAGCTTGTAACCCGAGAACCCTCCAAACCTCCCCAACAGGCCCATAATCCTTCCCATACTCTCCAACGGATCTGAAACATACAGCAGGAGGTCATCGGCATAGAGTGACACCCGATGCTCCTTCTGTCCCCTCATTATCCCCTGCCACTCTGCCGACCCCCTGAGAACCATCGCCAATGGCTCTATGGCCAGCGCAAACAGCAGCGGCGACAGCGGGCATCCCTGCCTCGTACCCCTGTGTAAGTCAAAGCTTCGTGAGCTCATATCATTCGTCCTCACCCTCGCTCTTGGTGCCACATACAGCAACCGCACCCATGCCACAAATCTCGGCCCAAACCCAAACCTTCCTAAAACTTCGAACAAGTATCGCCACTCCACCCAATCAAATGCTTTCTCCGCGTCCATGGACACCACCACCTCCGGTACCAGAGCTCTCGACAGATTCATCACCACATTCAACAGCCGTCTTATATTACTCGTGAGCTGCCTGCCCTTCACGAAGCCTGTTTGATCTTCTGCAACCAACCCCAGGACACAATCCTCCATCCTCCCCACCAACAACTTAGCCAATACTTTCACATCTATGTTCAATAGTGATATAGGTCTATACGACCCACATTCCACTGGATCCCTGCCTTTTTTTGGGATTAGTGTGATTACTGCCTGCTTCATTGCCTCTGGCAACGCCCCCTTCTCCAGTGCTTCATTAAACGCTCCCAACAGATGTTGTGTCAGGTCCGCTGCAAATTCCTTATAAATTTCTGCCGGGTACCCATCCGGCCCAGGGGCCTCCCCAACTTCATACCCCTGATACTATCCAGCACCTCCCTCAGCCCCAGTGGCTCCTCCAATGCCTGTCTCTTTGCTGCCTCCACCTGGGGAAATTCCAGCTCGTCCAGAAACCATCCCATGTCCCCCTCCTCTCCTCCTGGGTCTGCCTCATAAAGTCCTTGGTGATACTCTCTCTAAATGCCTCATTTATCTTGCCTGGCTCTGACACCACGGGCGGAATTCTCCGCAAGGCCCGACGCCGGGTGGATAGGAGGGCCGTACCGGGAAACTCGGGCGCCGGGACTTGTCCCTGGCTTCAAGGCCCGGCGCGCCAAGAATTACGCCGCGGCGGAGCCTAATGACGTCAGCCGTGCATGCACGGGTTGGACAGCTCAAACCCGCGCATGCGCGGTTGCCATCTTTCCCCTCAGCCGCCCCGCAAGACGTGGCGGCTTGATCTTGCGGGGCGGCGGAGGGGAAAGAGTGCATCCCCTTGAGACGCCGGCCCGGCGATCGGTGGGCACCGATCGCGGGCCTGTCCCCTCCCGAGCACGGTCGTGGTGCTCGATCCCCGATCTGCCCCCCACAGGCCCCACACTTACCTGGCGCGCCATGTTCATGACAGCAGCGACCAGGTGTGGTTGCCGCCGTCGTGAACAGGTCGGGAACGGCAGGCCGCTCGGCCCATCCGGGCCGGAGAATCGCGGGCCGCCGCGCGTTTCTCCGAGCCGCGTGTCGCAAAATCGGACACGCCATTTTGGGGGGGGGTGGGGGGAGAATAGCAGGAGGTGCGGGAGCGGACCTCCCGCTATTCTCCCACCCATCGTGGTTGCGGAGAATCGAGCCCCACATCCCCAGCCCCAGTCCGGATCTTCAATATTTCCCTAGACACAGCCTGCCTCCGTAGCTGATGAGCCAGCATGCAGCTCGCCTTCTCCCCATACTCGTTTTGCACCTCTCTTGCCCTACGCAGTTGCCCTACCGCCCTCCCCATTGTCAGATTGCCCCTGCAACTTTCTGCTCCACGCCAGTCCCTCCACGGTGGGCACCCTCGAATATTCCCTGTCCACCTCCACTATCTCTCTCACTAGACGGTCATGTTCCACCCTCCTTTCCTTATTCGCATGAACCGTAAATTAGATAATTTCTCCCTGGACCACTGCCTTCAGTGCTTCCCAGAAAATGCCCGCCGACACCTCCCCATTCTGATTGAACTCCACATAATCCCTAATCGCCAACCGCACCTTATCACAAAAGTCTCCATCTGCCAACAACCCCGAGTCAAACCTCCACCCCAGCCTCTGCTCTCGTCCCGTACTGAACCGAATATCCAGCCAGTGGGGTGCATGGTCCGAGATAACTATCCCCACATACTCTGCCCCCTCCACCCCAACCAAAACCTCCCGACGCACTCCAAAGTAATCAATCCTCAAATACACCTTATAGACGAGGGAAAAGAAGGAAACTCCCTTCCCCCTGCATTCTGAAAGCGCCATGGATACATCATACCCATCCTCTCCATAAACCCTCCCAGCTCCCTTGTCATTCATACCCTACCCATTGACCTGGGGCTCGATCTATCCACCCTCTGCTCCAGGTCACAGTTAAAATCTCTCCGATGATCAACTGCTACGTGGCCAAATCCGGGATCGCTGCCACCAACCCCCTCATAAAACCCACATCATCCCAATTTGGGGCATTCACATTTACCAACACTACCGGTGCCCCTTCCAATACCCCACTCACAATCACATATCTCCCACCCGGATCCCTCACCTCCTTCGCACTCACGAATCCCATTTTCTTGCTCATTAAAATCGCCACACCCCTCGATTTCAAATCAAACCCCGAGTGAAAAACCTGCCCGACCCACCCCTTCCTTAACCTAACCTGGTCCTTCACACAGAGGTGTGTCTCCTGCAAAAAGACCACCCCCGCTTTCAAGCTCCTGAGGTGCGCGAACACCCACGACCTTTTAACCTGCCCATTCTATCCCCGGATGTTCAGAGGTTTACACCTCCAATCCTGACTACCATCCGTCATCTTCCCCACTTAACTCCTGCGCCTTTAATTCCACTCTGTACCTACCCCATCCCAGATGGCCCCTTTCTTCGCCCTTGACCATGTCATCCCCCCCCCCCCCCCCGCTTTTCCCCTTCTTCTTCTTACCCCCCACTTCCCCTTTCCCCCCTCCCCCCGGCCACCCCTCTTGGCCTTCTCCCCCACCATCTCTCTTCCGTTCACCAGAATTACCTGCTAGCGTGGCTGCCCCTGCTCAAAGGCACATCCTAATTACCTCCCCCCCCTGCCCCCACCCACTCCTCAGCTCAAAGAAGGCGGCCTTCTGCTGGCCTTACCCTCCCCCACCCAAACAAGGGCTTCTCCTGAACTCCAGGTAGTCTTCTCCAAAAGCAAACAAACAGATGTTAAACACAAACAGTCCCAGAAAACAGGAGGGGGGATGGGAACATCCATCCCCACATAATCTTTTCAGCCCTACAACTCCTTACAATCTCAACATTGAACAGAAACCATCACCACCCCAAACAAAGGCGAAAATCCCCCAATCGCTGCACCCACTTCAAAAATGCTCCCACCCATTACATAGTGCCAGCACCCCGGTTCCCAAGCATTGTCCACTCAGTTCTTCCCCAGTTTCTGCTCCTTAATGAAATCTTCTCCCTCTCAGACCACGCGCGGCGAGTAGGCGTTGCCATCTTCCTCTCCAAGCAACACGTGCGTCCCATGGGCGCCGCCATCTTGTTCAACCCCCGCCACGTGCAGCCCATGGGCACCGCCATTTTGTCCTACTCAAGATCTTCAGGCGGCGCTATCTTGTCTCCCCCACGGCACATGGGCACCGACAGCATTCCAGGACCTGTGCCCCCTGGGCTCTCCATCATCCGATACCAGCGACGACTGACCACGACTCGCCTCAGTGACCATCGACCAGTCTCGTCCGCACAACCTGGCCACGGCATCGACCAGCGTTAAAATCAATGGACACGTGACCTCTTGCCTGCTGGACTCCGGCAGCACCAAAAGCTTCATCATCCCGGATACGGTGAAGCGCTGCTCCCTTGCGGTACACCCCGCCAACCAAAAAATCTCCCTGGCCTCCGGATCCCATTCAGTGGCAATCCGGGGGTACTGTACCATCACACTCATGGTCCAGGGTGTAGAATTCAGCGGCTTCCGCCTCTACATCCTCCCTAACCTCTGTGCTGCCCTACTACTAGGCCTGGACTTCCAGTGCAACCTCCAGAGCCTAACCCTGAAACTTGGCGGGCCCCTACCACCCCTCACTGTGCGGCCTCGCGACCCTAAAGGTCGATCCGCCTTCCCTCTTCGCAAATCTAACCACAGATTGCAAACCCGTCGCCACCAGGAGCAGACGGTACAGCACCCAAGACAGGACCTTCATCAGGTCCAAGGTCCAGCGGCTGCTTCAGGAAGGCATCATCAAGGCCCCTGGAGAGCCCAAGTGGTAGTAGTTAAAACTGGGGAGAAACACAGAATGGTAGTGGACTACAGCCAGACCATCAATCGGTACACGCAGCACGACGTATACCCCCTCCCACACATATCTGATATGTCAATCAGATTGCACAGTACCGGGTCTTCTCAACGGTAGACCTCAAATCCGCCTACCACCAGCTAGCTCCCCATTCATAAATCGGACCGTCCATACACTGCCTTCGAGGCAGACGGCCGCCTCTATCACTTCCTCAGGGTTCCCTTTGGCGTCACCAAACGGCGTCACTGCGTCATGGTTCCAAAGGGAGATGGACCGAATTGTCGACCGGTACAGTTTGCGGGCCACCTTTCCGTACCTAGACTATGTCACCATCTGCAGCCACGATCAGCAGGACCATGACGCCAATCTTGCCAAATTTCTCCACACCGCTACTCTCTGAAACCTCACCTACAACAAGAAGTGCGTGTTTAGCATGACCCGCTTAGCCATCCTCGGCTATGTGGTCCAGAACAGAGTTCTGGGGCCCTATCCCGACCGCATGCGCCCCCTCATGGAACTCCCCCTTCTCCACTGCCCCAAGGCCCTCAAATGCTTCCTGGGGTTATTTTCGTACTACGCTTAGTGGGTCCCAAACTATGCGGACAAGGCCCGCCCACTCATACAGTCAACCCATTTTCCCCTGATGGCCGAGGCACAACAGGCCTTCGCTTGTATCAGAGCCGATATCGCCAAAGCCGGGATGCACGCAGTAGACGAGACACTGCCCTTTCAAGTAGAGAGCAACGCATCAGACGTCGCCCTAGCCGCCACGCTCAACCAGGCAGGCAGACCCGTGGCATTCTTCTCCCGCACCCTTCATCCCTCAGAAATTTGGCACTCATCCATCGAAAAAGAGCCCCAGGCTATCGTTGAAGCTGTGCGGCATTGGAGGCATTACCTGGCTGGCAGGAGATTCACTTTCCTCATTGACCAACGGTTGGTAGCCTTCATGTTCAATAACACACAGCGGGGCAAGATAAAGAATGATAAGATCTTGAGGTGGAGGATCAAGCTCTCCACTGTGGTAGTCTGTGTAGAGGTATTATGGTACCTATTAATGCTGGAACACCATTGGTAGATGTATGGTAAATGTATGCTTTCCATTGGTCGAGCCTGTATGGTAGCTCCGCCCTGCAAGGCGGGGTATAAGAGCCCGTGCCTCCCCAGCAGCTCCCTTTCTGTACCTGAGCTGCTGGGGTAAACATCTAGCTTATTAAAGCCTTCAGTTGGACTACAACCTCGCCTTAGTAATCATTGATTGTGCATCAATTTAATAAGCTAGATTTAAAGAATGGGGCTCCGAATCAAGCCGGAGTGTCTGCAACTCAGTCCCCACGCAGTAAACTCGGCGGCGACTTTCAAGCACTGGCTAACATGCTTCAACGGCTACCTCGGAACGGTAGGAAACACACCCACGAGAGAACAGAAACTGCAGATCCTGCACTCGAGGGTGAGCCCAGAAGTCTACACCCTCATCGAGGACGCGAACGACTTCGATGCCGTGATGGAGTTGCTGAAAGGACATTACATTCGCCCTGTGAATCAGGTCTATGCCCGGCATCTACTAGCAACGAGGCGACAAATTCCTGGTGAGTCACTGGAAGAATTCTACCGTGCGCTCCTAGTGTTGGGGAGAAACTGCAGCTGCTCGCAACTTTCAGCAAACAACCACACTGACCTGTTGATTCGGGACGCTTTCGTTGCAGGTATGCTGTCCTCTCAAATCCACCAGCTTTGCTGGAGAAAGAAACTCTAGGCCTCAAGGAGGCTCGGGCCCTTGCCGGCTCCCTGGATGTGGCCTCCCGAAACGCCTGCACCTACACCCCCGACCGAGCGGCAGCGTGGAATCCCTCTGCAGCCGACTCCGAGGCAATGCCCCACACACTCCCACAAGCTTGCGCTGCAAGACGGCCCAGGGGGCCCCGCTGCTATTTTTGCGGGCAAGCCAAACACCCCCGACAGCGCTGCCCAGCCCGTTCATCCACCTGTAAAGGGTGCGGCAAGAAGGGCCACTTTGTAGCGGTATGCCAGGCCCGGGCGGTCGCTGCAGTCTCCGGAAGCGAATGCGGACCGCCACTACAACCCTCTCCATGGGCCCCGTGCAGCCAGCAAGCGCCGTCATCTTCCTCCTCCAGGGCCACGTGTGGCCTTCCGACACTGCGTGTGATGGCTGAGCGCCGCCATTTTGTGCACCCTCAGCCACGTGCGATCAGTGGGTGCCGCCATCTTGGATGGACTCCCAGGACCTCAGTGCAGATGACCACACACTGCCCGACGAGAACACCCAGCTGCTGCCACGATTAGCCTCGGTGACCCTGGACCAGTCTCGGCCTCGAACACTCTCAACTGCTACTACAACGGTGCTAATCAACGGACACGAGACGTCCTGCTTTATCAACTATGGAAGCACGGAGAGCTTCATACACCCTGACACGGTAAGGCGCTGTTCCCTTCCTGTCCATCCTGTTAATTAAAAAATCTCCCTGGCCTCTGGTTCCCACTCAGTAGAGATAAAGGGGTTCTGTGTAGCAAACCCCACGGTCCAAGGGAGGGTGTTCAAAAATTACCGGCTCTACGTCCTTCCCCACCTCTGCGCAGCCGCACTCCTAGGGTTTGACTTCCACTGCAACCTCCAAAGTCTAACTTTCAAATTCGGCGACCCTATACCCCCTCTCACTGTCTGCAGCCTCGCGACCCCCAAGGTCGATCCGCCTTCCCTGTTTCTGAACCACACCCCGGATTGCAAACCCGTCGCCACCAGGAGCAGACGGTACAGTGTCCAGGACCGGATCTTTATTAGGTCAGAGGTCGAACGGCTACTGAGGGAAGGGGTCATTGAAGCTAGCAACAGGCCCTGGAGAGCTCAAGTAGTGGTGGTAAAGGCCGGGGAGAAGAATAGGATGGTCATCGACTACAGTCAGACCATCAACAGGTTTATGCGTACCCTCTCCTCCGCATATCCGACCTGGTAAACAGGATCGCGCAATACAAGGTCTTCTCCACGGTGGACCTTAAGTCTGCCTACCACCAGCTCCCCATCCGCACGAGGGACCACAAGTACACTGCCTTTGAGGCAGATGGGTGGCTCAACCATTTTTTAAGGGTTCCCTTCGGTGTCAGTAACGGGGTCTCGGTCTTCCAGCGAGAGATGGACCGAATGGTTGACCGATACGGTTTACGAGCAACATTCCCGTATCTCGATAATGTCACCATCTGTGGCCACGACCAGCAGGACCACGACACCAACCACCGAAAATTCCTCCAGACCCCGAAAATCCTTAACTTTACATATAACAAAGTTAAATGCGTGTTTAGCACCGACCGCCTAGCCATCCTCGGCTACGTAGTGTGAAATGGAGTTATAGGCCCCGACCCGGAACGCATGCGCCCCCTTATGGAGTTCCTCCTCCCTCACTGCTCCAAGGCCCTGAAGCGCTGCCTCAGGTTCTTCTCTCATTACGCTCAGTGGGTCCCCAACTATGCGGACAAGGCCAGTCCTCTGATCCAATCCATGGTTTTTCCCCTGTCGGTAGAGGCCTGCCAGGCCTTCAGCCGCATCAAAGCAGATATTGCAAAGGCCACGATGCACGCCATCGACGAGTCCCTCCCATTCCAGATCGAGAGCGACGCATCCGACGTAGCTGTGGCAGCCACCCTCAACCAAGCGGGCAGACCCTTGGCCTTCTTCTCATGCACCCTCCATGCTTCCGAAATCCACCACTCCTCAGTCGAAAAGGAGGCCCAGGCCATAGTAGAAGCTGTGTGACATTGGAGGCATTACCTGGCCAGCAGGAGATTCACTCTCCTCACTGACCAACGGTCGGTCGCCTTCATGTTCGATAATGCACAGCGGGGCAAGATAAAAAAACGATAAGGTCTTGCGGTGGAGGATCGAGCTCTCCAACTATAACTACGAGATCTTGTATCGTCCCGGGAAGCTAAACGAGCCTCCTGATGCCCTGTCCCACGGCACATGTGCCAACGCACAAGTGGACCGCCTCCCAGCCCTCCACAAGGACCTCTGCCACCCGGGGGTCACTCGCTTCTTCCATTTTGTCAAGACCCGCAACCTGCCCTACTCCATCGAGGTCAGGACAGCCACCAGGAATTGCCAAATCTGCGCGGAGTGCAAACCGCACTTCTACCGGCCAGAGAAAGCGCACCTGATAAAGGCTTCCCGTCCCTTTGAACGCCTCAGCATGGACTTCAAAGGTCCCCTCCACTCCACTGACTGCAACACGTAATTCCTGAATGTGATTGACGAGTACACCCGATTCCCATTCGCCATCCCCTGCCCCGACATGACCGCAACCACTGTCATCAAAGCCCTCCATAGCATCTTTACACTGTTCAGGTTCCATACATAGCGATAGGGGGTCCTCCTTTATGAGCGACGAACTGCGTCAATTATTGCTCAGCAAGGGCATTGCCTCGAGCAGGACGACCAGTTACAACCCCCAGGGTAACGGACAGGTCGAGAGGGAGAACGGAACGGTCTGGAAGACCGTCCTACTGGCCCTACGGTCCAGAAATCTCCCAATCTCCCGCTGGCAGGAAGTCCTCCCGGATGCTCACCACTCCATCCGGTCCCTGCTCTTCACCACGACCAACCAAACACCTCACAAACGTCTCCTTGTTTTCCCCAGGAAGTCCTCCACTGGGACCTCGCTGCCGACCTGGCTAGCAGCCCCCGGACCCATCCTGCTCCGAAAACACGTGCGGCACACAAGTTGGTCGAGAGGGTCCATCTTCTCCACGCTAACCCCCAGTACACCTAAGTGGCGTACCCCGACGGCCGACAAGACACAGTCTCCCTACGAGAGCTGGCGCCCGCCGGATCCCCGTGCACCAGTCCCACCCCCCTATCCCACCGGTGGACCTTACAGCTGCCCCCTTCCCAGGGGGATCAGTTCTTCTGCCGGCCCCCCCGCCCACCGACCCACCCCGAAGCCCCTTTCTTCCCAGGACAATCAGCTCCCCCACCAGCACCGTCTAGGGGTGTTGAAGCTGCCGCAGAGATCGAAACCACGCTCCCGGAGTCACAGACGCCCGGACGTCCACCGCCGTCACCACCGAAGCTTTGACGATCACCGAGGATGACCAGGGCCACGATCGAATGATTGCTTCATTTTAACGTGTATATAGTTAATTGTAAAATTGTAAATAGTTCCGATAATAAGGCAAAACGCTGTACGGAGGCATTACGGTACCTCCATAACCATAACTTCTACCACATTACCATGTTGTAATACCAAGCCACCACCACCAATGGACACTTTTTTAAACAGGGGGTGAATGTGCCGTCTGTGTAGAGGTATTACGGTACCTAGGAACGCTGGAACACCATTGGTAGATAATGTATGCTTTCTATTGGTCGAGCCTGTATGGTAGCTCCGCCCTGCAAGGCGGGGTATAAGAGCCCGTGCTGCCCCAGCAGCTTCCTTTCTATACCTGAGCTGCTGGGGGAAACATCTAGCTTATTAAAGCCTTCAGTTGGACTACAACCTCGCCTTAGTAGTCATTGATCATGCATCATCCACCTACAATTACGAGATTTTGTATCGCCCCGGTAAGCTCAACGAGTCTCAGATGCCCTATTCCGAGGTACATGTGCCAGTGCATAAGTAGACCGACTCCGGACCCTGCAAGACAGCCTTTGTCACCCAGGAGTCACACGATTGTACCATTTCATCAAGGCCCGCAATCTGCCCGACTCCATTGAGGAAGTACGGACAAGCACCAGGGACTGGCAGGTCTGTACGGAGTGCAAGCCGCACTTCTACCGGCCAGACCGTGCTCACCTGGAGAAGGCCTCCCGCCCCTTTGAGCGCCTCAGCGTGGATTTCAAAAGGCCCCTCCCCTCCACCGACCGTAACACGTATTTTCTCAGTGTGGTCGATGAGTACTCCAGATTCCCCTTCGCCATCCCATGCCCCGATATGACGTCGACCACAGTCATCAAAGCCCTCAACACGATCTTCGCTCAGTTCGGTTTCCCCACCTACATCCACAGCGACAGGGGACCCTCCTTCATGAGTGATGAGCTGCGTCAGTTCCTGCTCAGCAGGGGTATCGCCTCCAGCAGAACGACAAGCTACAACCCCCGGGGAAACGGGCAGGTAGAGAGGGAGAACGGGACGGTATGGAGGGCCGTCCAACTGGCCCTACGGTCCAGGAACCCCCCGGCCTCTCACTGGCAGGAGGTCCTCCCTGATGCACTGCACTCCATTCGGTTACTACTGTGCACCGCCACTAACAATACACCACATGAACGTCTTTTTGCCTTCCCCAGGAAGCCCACATCCGGGGTGTCACTCCCGACTTGAATCACAGCTCCAGGACCCGTCCTGCTCCGTACGCACGTCCGACTCCACAAGGCAATTGCTCCATGCGAACCCCCAGTATGCCTACGTGGCGTACCCCGACAGCCGCCACAATACTGTCTCCCTCAGGGATCTGGCACCAGCAGGTTCGACACACGCACACAGCCCCTGGCCCGGAGCCACCCGCCCCTCCCCCGGCGCACCCAACAGCAACCCCCCCAGGACCATCCGTCCTCCCCCTGCCCACGCCCGAGGATGAAGAGGATTTCGGCATGCTCCCAGAGTCACCAGACATCAGACCAGCATCGGCATCGCCGCCACCACTACGTCGCTCCCAGCGGCACATGAAGGCCCCGGAATGGTTAAACAAGATGATCAGAGGATTAGATAGGGTGGACATCGAGAGCCTTTATCCAGCACGAGGGGACATAGCTTTAAATTGAGGGGAGATAGATATAGGACAGATGTCAGAGGTAGGTTCTTTACTCAGAGAGTAGTAAGGGTGTAAAATGCCGTGCCTGAAACAGTAGTGGACTCGTCAACACTAAGCGCATTCAAATGGTCATTGGATAGGCATATGGACGATAAGGGAATAGTGTAGAGGGACTTTAGAAGGGTTTCACAGGACAGCGCAACATCGAGGGCCGAAGGGCCTGTACTGCGCTGTAATGTTCTATGTTCTATGTTCTATGTTAAACCTCTTAACGGGTCCACTGGACTTCAGAAGACATTTCTTTTTCCTCTCTGTCGAATATTGTAAATGTAAAAACCATTTGTTGTATATAGTTCTCCCACCGGATTCAATTTTAACAGGGGGTGAATGTGGTAAACCACTGTTGCATCTCTATTAGAGGATGTATGGTAGGACCTGTACTACAGGTACGTTGGTAGTCCCTAAGTATAAATACGTGTGTCCTCCATGCTGCAGCTATTTCACCAGCTGCTGTGGGAGGCCACACATCTTAGAGCAATAAAGCCTCAGTTGTATCCAACTCAAGTCTTCGTGCACCAGAAGTCCCTCTTTTGCCATTGCTGACACCTTTCCAGGCCTGGGACTCGACCTGTCCAGTCTCGGCTCCAAGACCGTGTTGAAATCCCCCCCCCCCCCATAATTAGTCGGTGTGAGTCCAGGTCCGGAATCTTCCCTGGCACCCTCCTAATGAACTCAACATCATCCCAGTTTGGAGCATATATATTTATCAATACCACGGCCATTCCCTCCAGCTTCCCACTAACCATAACCTATCTACCCCCCCCCCCCCCCCCCCCCCCCGGTCCGCCTCTATCTTCCCCACCTCGAACGCCACCCTTTTGTTGACCAGGATTACCAACCCCCCCTCGTTTTAAAGTCCAATCCCGAATGGAACATCTGTCCGATCCATCCCTTCCTCAGTCTAACCTCCCAACTTCAAATGTGTCTCCTGCAACATGGCCACGTCCACCTTCAGTTGCCTCAAGTGTGCGAACACACGGGCTCTTTTGATCGGCCCATTTAGTCCACAAACGTTCCACGTGATAAACCTGGTCAGGGTGCACCCCACTCCCCTCCCCTGTCGATCAGACATAACCTTTCCTGGGCCAGTCATTGGCCCATGTCCCGCACCTCACCTGGCCCGTCCTCCACCAGCTACCGTCATCAGCTCGTCTCCTCAACCAACTTAAAAGTCCCCACCCCGTCAGCAGTCTAAACCCTCCCCCCCACATTGGTCTTCAGCTCAGTCTCCACTTTGCTTCCGTTGACTAACGCCCCCAGCAAGCCTCACAGCCCCCGCCCTGGCGCCTAGCATCCTACTGGTTCCCCCCCCCCCTCCCCCACTCTTAAAGAAAACTCCCAAAACAATGGCAAGAAGCAAAAGCAAACAGGCCCTCCCAGGGTCCGAGCAGAAAGGCTCACCCCACCTCCCTTAACAAAGTATCTTGTAACCTAACCCCAAACATAACTGAATGAAAAACGGAAAAAGAGAATGTATATACAAAGCCTCAAAAGTCAGTCCGAGCATCGCAAATCAAAAGTTAGAAGTTTTGCAAAACATAGCTCGTAGCTCAGTTCCCCACAGTCAAAGTTGAAGGTCTTCATTCTCCCAACAGTTTATTATCTTTCATAAAGTTCACCACGTCCCCCAGCGAGCCAAAGTCCAGTTCCCGACCCTCACAGGTCACCCACAGACGGGCCGGGTAAAGCAGTCCAAACTTTATTCCTTTTTCATACAGGGCCGACTTGACCTTGTTAAAATCCGCCCTCAACTTTGGGAGTTCTGCTCCCAGGTCCTGGTACACACGGGTCTCGTCATCTTCCCACGTACACCACCTCGTCTGCCTGGCCCATCTCATAATACGTTCCTTGTCCAGGAACCGATGCAGCCGTACCACCATCGCCCTCGGGGGCTCACCCCCCCCCCCCCCCCCCCCCCCCCCCCTCCCCAGGGCACTCCCACGTTTTAAACTGGTCTGGTTTGACACCTGGTCCTAACCTCCAACGAACGAAAAAAGGTTGAGAAAAAAAACTCAGAAAAAAAAACATGTCCGCACGCGGAAGCGTCCCTCTTTTGCGACCACACCTTGGGATATTTTTGAATTTAGTGGAATATCGGTTAACCTCACATCTCTGGATCCTAGGCTGTAGTTTTCACTGTGTTCTTTTTTGCAGTTTCTTGGCGTATGGTTTTCGATTGGTATTGGTTGCAATTGTCCCAAATTCATTAAGAAATTTGAGAGTTGCATGTCAATTAACAAGATGACATTGTTTACCAACGAGGAGCGGAATAAACTCATCGGCCATTTTATATATGATCGGTAAGACCTACTTATTCACGGTGTACTGAAATTAAACTGACTGATCTGCAAATTCTGAGCTTATCCACATAATATCTTTTGAACAAGGGCATAAAGATTGTGCATCGCCAGAGGTTTAGCATCTCCCCTGAGTCTCGGGAAAACTGGAAGATTGTGGCCAGTGCCCCTGTAATTTCCACTCACACATCCTCCCTGGTGTGATAGCATGCCCCTTTAAGGAGGCAAGTCCCTGGAGGGTCATAGAATCATATAATTTACAGCGCAGAAGGAGGCCATTTGGCCCATCGGGTCTGCTCCGGCTCTTAAAAAGAGCACCCCACTTAAGTCCACACCTCCACCCTATCCACGTAAACCAGTAACCCCACCTAACCTAAGCGCAATTTATCATGGCCAATCCACCTTTGGACTGCCGGAGGAAACCGGAGCATCCGGAGGAAACCCACGCAGACGCAGGGAGAACGTGTAGACTCCGCACAGACAGTGACCCAGCCGGGAATCGAAACTGGGACTCTGGAACTGTGAAACAACTGTGCTAACCACTATACTATCGTGCTGAAGATTAGGTCATGTAACCTAATTGGCCAATGGGGCTGGAGCACGTGATCCCTGGTCCCCAGGGACAATGGGGCTGGAGCACGAGTTTCCCTTCAGTTAGGAGTTTGGAGTCTTGGAACTCTCTGTATATAGTTTCTTAACTATTTAATAATTCGTTCATTTGTTGATCCATCTGGTGGATGCCCACCTATCAGGATGTTACATTGGCAACGAGGATTAACTTGAGTACCTTCCTGCTGTTATGAAATCGTGAGAGCAGACCTCGTGTGAAAACTTCTCCATTGACGCAAACAGTCTGTAAGTAGCAATGCCCCTATTTGGGAAACTAGGACCATGCGAGTCCAAAAGGAACAATGGACGCTACACATAGGGTCTCATTTAGAATATTGTGTACAATTCTGGTCGCCACGATACCAGAAGGATGTGGCTGCTTTGGAGATCACAGAAGTGGTTTAACTAGGATGTTGCCTTTGACTGGTATGGAGGGCATTAGCTATGAGGAGAGGTTAGATAAACCCGGTCTGTTCTCACTGGAACGATGGGGGTTGAGAGGAGACCTGATAGAGGTCTACAAGATTATGAGTGACATTGACAGAGTGGATAGTCAGATACTCTTTCCTAGGGTAGGAGAGTCAAGTACTAGGGAACATAGGCGTGGGGAAAAGTTTAGAACAGATATGCGAGACAAGCATTTTACACAGAGGGTGGCAAATATATGGAACGCGCTGCCTGGGGAGGTGGTGGGAGCGGGTACGATAGCGGCATTTAAGAGGCATCCAGACAAATATATGAATAGAGTGGGAACGGAAGGATACGGACTCCGTAAGTGCAGACGGTTTTAGTTTAAGCAGGTACCATGGTCGGCGCAGGCTTGGAGGGCCGAAGGGCCTGTTCCTGCACTGAATTGTTCTTTGTTCTATCTCTGTTACTTTCTCAAGGCAAAAGAAATCGTGGGGGGGGGAGGGGGGGAGGGGGGGGGGCAGGGGGAGGGAGGAAAAGCAGCGGGGAATTCTACTAAACATTGCCTGGGCTCTTACTTACAACCTAATTCGGAATTTGACATCACCAGATGCCCCAACTCCAAAACAATTGAGGAGTTGGTGGTTAGTCAAGGGTTATTACTGCCTGAAGCCCTTGATAATAATGCACCTTTACTAATTCCATTCGACAACAAGGGCCCAGGGGAGATGTTGTGTTGCCCCTAAAACAAGCAGCTCAATGTGAGTTCAGGTCTGCACTCATGATGTTAACCATATGTGGCGATGCCGGCGTTGGACTGGGCTGAGCACAGTAAGAAGTCTTACAACAATGTAAAGATCTGTAAAGACTTAATTACCTGCAAATGTCCGCATTCAAAGTATCGTTTTGTGGTGAATGTATAATATAAATTCACACTGTGTATCACTGTGTCCCTGTGGGCTCTGTCTGTGAGCCGTTGCGCGGCTCTGCCCACAGGGGGAGATGAGGAGCATGTACAGGGCTCCACCCTTGGCTCCGCCCATAGCTCTGCCCATGGCTCCTCCCACAACTGGAAGTATAAAGTGCTGCGGTCTTGCGAGCCTGCCTTCAGTTCAGCTAATCGCAGGCAGGCTCAGTTGTAAGTCGATTAAAGCCACAGTTTACTTCTACTCTTGTCCTTGAGTGAATTGATGGTTGCATCAATTTAATCGACTTAAAAAAACTACCATGGAATCAGCCCTCAAACCTGATCGACTGGAACTCGATCCACAGGCTGCACAAGCGAAGGAAATATTTCTGCATTGGCTTCGGTGCTACAAGGCCTACCTGGCTGCGTCGACTACCTCCGCTGTTACTGAAGAACAGAAACTCAGTCTTCAACACGCATGGGTGAGCCATCGCATTTCAACTCAACTTGATAGTACCGACTCATACACCAAGGCCCTCGCGATACTCAACCGCCTGTACGTGTGGCCCGTAAATGACCTTTACGCGCGGCATATTTTTACTACCCACCGCCAGCGCCCTGCAGAGTTGCTAGAAGACTACCTGCGTGACCTAAAAGCTCTAGCACGGGAATGTAACTTCCAGGCTGTGACAGCCTCCCAGCACATGGAACTCACCGTCCGAGATGTGTATGTTGCAGGGGTCCGGTCCAATTATGTGCACCAGCGTCGCCTTGAAAAAGGGGCCCAGAACCTGGAGGACACGGTAACGCTAGCGACCTCATTATAGGTCGCTTTTCAAAGCTTAAACTCGTTCCCAGCCGACCAAGCGACCCCATTGTGGACCCCCGACCAGAGACTACCCCAGGCCTACGCCACACAGCCACCCACCTACCACGGAAGGTTATTGTGCCACTTTTGCGGCCAGCCCCAACACCCACGGCAGCACTGCCTGGCCCGCAACGCGACCTGCAGCAGCTGCGGGCGGAAAGGACACTTTGCGAAGGTCTGCCTGGCTCAAACCAAAACCTCAAACTCGAACGCTAACCAGAACAATCATCCCTCCAACTCACAGGCCCGCAGACCCCGCAATGTGGCAGCGTGACTGCCGACTCCGCCTCTGCACGACATGTGCTAATCATGGGGGCCGCCATCTTGGGCGCCATCTTCCTCGCAGCCCGCCACGTGCGATCAAAGGGGGTGGCCATCTTGGATGCCATCTTTCTTGCCGCCCGCCAAGTACGATCAACGGGGGCCGCCATCTTGGCCATCACCCCATATGGAAATCATCAACTACGACCTCCGCGGACAGTCATCACGGGGCCGCTCCAGCACCGCTGACCATGCCACCGACTACCCGCAGCTCAACGCAGTCACTTTGGACCAGTCGCGGCCAAAGCACCTCAGAAGCTCCATGATGTCCGTTCAAGTCAACGGTTACAAGACACCGTGCCTCTTCGACTCCGGGAGCACCGAGAGCTTCGTTCACCCAGACCTGGTAAGATGCTGCTCGCACCCGATATTTCCTGCACGGCAAACTATCTCCCTCGCCTCGGGGTCGCACTGTGATTAGATACAAGGGCGCACGATTGCAACACTAACGATGCAGGGCGCCAACTACTCCAACTTCCAATTGTATGTACTCCCAGACCTCTGCGCCCCTCTCCCACTCAGACTCGATTTTCAGTGTAACCTCAGGAGCCTAACACTCTCCCTATATACAGTTTAGCAACACTAAAAATCGACCCCCCTCCACTCTTCGCTAACCTCACCGCTAACTGCAAACCCGTAGCCACTCGCAGCAGGAGGTATAGCCTGCAGGACAGGGCATTTATTAGAGCCGAAGTCCAGCAGCTCTTACGTGAGGGAGTCATAGAGGCCAGTAATAGCCCCTGGAGAGCTCAGGTTCCTGATGGTGGTTGATTACAGCCAGACCATTAACCGGTTCACGCACCTCGATGCATATCAGATCGCCCAGTACCGCATCTTCTCCACGGTGGATCTGAAGTCTGCATACCACCAGCTCCCAATCCGCCCGGAGGACCGCCACTACACGGTGTTCGAGGCAGATGGCCGCCTCTTCCACTGCCTCTTGGTCCCCTGTGGCGTCACAAATGGGGTCTCGGTGTTCCAACGAGCAATGGACCGAATGGTGAACTAGTACGGGCTGCGGGCCACGTTTCCGTACTTGGATAACGTCACCATCTGCGGCCACGACCAGCAGGACCATGATGCCAACCTCCACCGATTTCTCCAAACCGCCCAAAAACTCAACCTCACATGCAATAAGGAGAAATGCGTTTTCCGCACAACCAGACTAGCCCCTCGGCTACGTCGTGGAAAACGGGGTCCTAGGACCTGACCCTGACTGTATGCGCCCCCTCTTACAACTCCCTCTCCCTCATTGTCCCAGGGCCCTCAAGAGGTGCCTTGGATTTTTCTCCTACTATGCCCAGTGGGTCCCCCAGTATGCGGACAAAGCCCACCCACTGTTTAAGGCCACACTCTTCCCGCTGTCAGCCGAGGCCCGCCAGGCCTTCAACTGCATTAAGGAGGACATCGCCAAAGCCGCCATGCGGGTGGTGGATGAATCCGTCCCCTTTCAAGTAGAGAACGACGCCTCAGAGGTCGCTCTCACTGCCACTCTGAACCAGGCAGGTAGGCCAGTAGCGTTCTTCTCCTGAACCCTCTCCGCTTCGGAACTTCGACACGCCTCAGTCGAAAAGGAAGCTCAAGCCATTGTGGAAGCCATACGGCACTGGAGGCACTACCTCGCAGGTAGGAGGTTTACCCTCATCGCCGACCAGAGATTGGTTTTGTTTATGTTCGACAACTCGCAGCGGGGCAAAATTAAAAATGACAAAATCTTGAGGTGGAGGATCGAACTCTCCCAACCTATAATTATGATATTGTATACTGTCCGGGGAAGCTCAACGAGCCCCCAGATGCCCTGTCCCACGGCACATGCAAGACGACCGATTACAGGCTATCCACAATGACCTCTGCCACCCGGGGGTCACCCGGCTCGCCCACTACATCAAGGCCCGCAATCTGCCTTTCTCCACCGAGGAGGTTAAAGCTGTCACCAGGAATTGCCCGATCTGCGCGGAGTGCAAACCGCACTTCTATAGACCAGACAAGGCCCACCTGGTAAAGGCATCCCGGCCCTTTGAACGACTGAGTATCAATTTCAAAGGGCCCCTTCCCTCGACCAACCGTAATGTTTACTTCCTTAACATCATAGATGAATTCTCTCGCTTCCCGTTTGCCATCCCGTGCCCCGATATGACCTCCCATACAGTCATCAGAGCCCTGCACAGTGTCTTCACCCTGTTTGGTTTCCCTAACTATGTCCACAGCGACAGGGGTTCGTCCTTCATGAGAGACGGGCTGCGTCAGTACCTGCTCGACAAGGGCATCGCCTCGAGCAGGACTACCAGCTATAACCCCAGGGGGAACGGGCAGGTGGAGAGGGAGAATGCGATGGTCTGGAAGACTGTCCTACTGACCCTACGGTTCAGGAATTTCCCGACCTCCCACTGGCAGGAGGTCCTCCCTGACGTGCTCCATGCAATTAGGTCCCTCCTGTGTACGGCCACTAATCAGACTCCTCACGAGCGATTATTTGTTTTCCCTAGGGGCACTACCACGGGAGCCTTGCTCCCATCCTGGTTGAGGACCCCGGGCCCTGTCCTCCTTCGGAAGCACATCCGGACATATAAAACAGACCCGCTGGTACAGAGGGTCCTACTATTACATTCAAACCCCCACTATGCATTTATCGAGCACCCCGATGGCCGACAGGACACCGTTTCCCTCCGGGACCTGCCGCCTGCAGGATCTACCACCACCACTACCACTGCCGCCGAGGTACCCCTCACACCACACCCCACCCGACCCCCCATGCCCTGCACAACAGCACCTACAGGTTACCTGCGCCCCATTTCACCCATCACACCGGTCAGGAACGAAGCTCGGAACGAACCACCCCCGGAGTCCACCCTCGGATTCACACCGGACATCAGCACACAGCCATCCGAAGCGGCTGCAACTCCGGTGCTCCGCCGGTCCCAGCGAACGATTCGAGCACCGGACCGACTCAACTTATAGACCCGTCACCCCCGCCGGACATGGTTATTTTAACAGGGGGTGAATGTGGGGAATGTATAATATAAAATCACACTGTGTATCACTGTGTCCCTGTGGGTTCCATCTGTGAGCCGTTGCGCGGCTCTGCCCACAGGGGGAGATGAGGAGCATGTACAGGGCTCCGCCCTTGGCTCCGCCCATGGCTCCTCCCACAACCGGAAGTATAAAGTGCTCTGGTCTTGCAAGCCTGCCTTCAGTTCAGCTAGTCGCAGGCAGGCTCAGTTGTAAGTCGATTAAAGCCACAGTTTACTTCTACTCGTGTCCTTGAGTGAATTGATGGTCACATCACGTCTTGCATCTTTGACTTTGTCTATATATGTATGTTTCTCGAACCTGCCTTTTCATTCACCTGAGGAAGGAGCAGTTCTCTGAAAGCTAGTGATCTGAAACAAACCTGTTCGACTTTAACCTGGTGTTGTAAGGCCTCTTACTGTTAATGACATGGTCAAACAATGAAATTGCAAGCAGAGGCAAAGTGGGTTTCCTCCGGGTTCTTCAGATTCCTCCCACAAGTCCCGAAAAGCGTGTTGTGAGGTAATTTGGACATCCCAAATACTCCCTCTGTTACCCGAACAGGCGCCGGAATGTGGCAACCTGGGGATTTTCACGGTAACTTCATTGCAGTATTACTTGTGACAATAATGATTATTATTATTATAAGATGACCTTAAAGAAGGTATTAGAGGTCGTTGCCTAAGCGACTGGAATGTGCCAAGATGGATGGGGGGGGAGGGGGCAGTGGAGTTGCAGAGCATGCAAGCTGGCGGGGGCCATCTAGTTTGGCGGGAAGCCGGCAGCAGTTGCGATGCCAGAGATAACGGATCAATGAGGCTCGGAGCATAAGAGAGTGCAGAGATGTAGAGAGTTTTGTCCACAGACCAGGAGCTATGAAATATGCTGCGAGAGTGGGGGAGATCACTGGGGTTGGGATTGGCACTGGAGAGCCTGACAAGCTGGATCTGCATATAAGGACCCCAACCCCCACATATACACATTCCTACCAAGACGCTAGCGCCATGGAGAGCAGCCCCGAGGTTCGCAGACGCAGAGCTGGAGATACTGCTGGATGCTGGGGAGGAGAGGCAAAAGCACCAGTTCAAAAGAGATGGCGCGGGACTCCCCGTTCCTGAGAGTACGTTTTGACGCGGTTGCAGGATTCGTGGAGTTCCGCAACAGCAAAATTGGAACCGCAGCTCGACTGATTCTTCAACTGTTAAGGGCCTAGCACCAGTGCCACACAATCCATTCCAATTAGAAACGGTGCCGGATTTGTGTTTGACACTCAGGAGGCTGACAAGCTGCAGCCGCATATACACAGTTCACCCTCTACACACACCATCCCAGTCAACAAGATGGCAACGAGGAGAGTGGCATCCCATTTCACAGATGCCCAGCTCGGAAAGGGGGGCTGCCAACCGCCACCAGGCGCCATGCCTGAGCAGAGGCCATCAGCGCCATGAGCAACACAATCCGGATCGGCCCGCAGAACCCTAAAAAACTGCACGACCTCTTCAGGGTTAGTAGGCAACACCGTGCCCCTCGCACTAACCCCGTCCCATACATTCGTAACCCAACACCCCTCCTATCCGGAGGACGTCCGAACAATCACCCTGTACCACATGCCGGCACCCATTCCAGTCGCTACGGCCAGGTGCCCTGGCAACTGAGGTCACTACCGACACACCCCTGGACTGCCTAACGCTGCCATTTTCTGTTTCGCCATCTCCCCCTTCCAAGAAAAGGCTGCCCAGGGTTTTGGTTTCTGGAATAGACAGTCCCATCGCTTGTGGCGATGCAGTCACAGAGCAAGGTACTAAGTGCCGGGTTGTCAGCGAGCATCCAGCACCTGTAGGCGCAGTTCGAGGAGTCCAACCAGGTGCAGGAGCAGGAGGTGGTGCCAACCATGCATGCCAAGGGTTTTGGTTTTGGATTAGCATGTCCAAGGGCTGGGGTATTCTGTGCAGGTGCTGGCCAAGGCCCAGGACAGGGTTGCAACCTTACAGGCAGCAATGTGCCAGAGCCACCTGGAAATTGCTGCGGCACTCTTGAGCGTGGCCCAGTCACATCAGGCCATGGCTGGGAACGTCGGTGGCATTGCCCAGATGCTGGTTAACGTGGCATAGACATAGAGGGACGTGGCCCAGTCCCAGATGGTGGTGGCACAGTCAATGGGTGATGTGGCGCAGTCCCAGTTGGAGATGGTCCACACCTTGAGCTCCATAGCTGCGAGACCAGAGTGGGCCTCAAGAACTGGCAGTGCCATGTGGCTGGAAAGCCTCAGGGGATAGCACCTCCATCCCATGAAGTAGGCCGGGGGGCCACCGGGCACCCAGGGGGAGGAGGAGGTGATGGGGCCTGTGCTGGAGACTCCCGCAGGAGCGGTGCCGGAACACCGCAGCACCTCGGATCGCAGCTCCTGTCTCTGGCGCATCTGGTGGGCAGTGGGCAGAACAGGGCGGCACCATGCCACCTGGGACACCCAAGCAGCAGGCGGGCCCAGTCAGGTCCGGTCGCCCCAGAAGACGGTCGCCAACGGGGACTCAAGTCGCAGGGCGGGAATCGCAGCAGGCCATCTCCATTCCTGCTGTACCGTCTGGGGAACCACCTCGACGTAGCGTTAGGGGCCTGTAAGGCCAGAAAGTTAGTCACTAGTTAAGTCGGCACGGGTTTAGGGCACAGTATAGTTATAGGGACTATGGCACGTATCAGTAAATATTTGTGCAAATTAAACACCTGTAAAACGCTGTTGCAAGCTGCAACCAGTGTGAGGGGTGGGCTGGTCAGGGCTGGCCAGAGAAGGAGTGCGGAGTGTGGGTGGAATGGGTGGAATGTCCCACTCCAGGTATCCAATGGGACCTTGTGATAGAATGACCAGCTCACTTACAGGTATCACCCAGGTATGTGGTGGAAAGTGGGCAGGAGGTAAACATTATCATATGATGCAGAGCACCAGAACTCATCGTAGAGCGGGGTGTCATCATCCACCATCCCATGGACCAGACCCGGAGTTACTGCCAACCCAGGGCCCGCACCCCATAATGCATGGATGACGGAGTGTTGAACGCGGGGTGAAGCCGCTCTGATCACCTTACCGAGTTGGTGAACCTGGAGGTGATCGGAGCGACCCGTGTGTGTTGGCCCTGACACACGCACATCGTGCAGCCTCCCATGCCTGCCTGAGTCCCAAGTCCTGCCCATCCTCGCCCTCTCCCCGCATCCTCCTGGACGAGGACTGATGTTCATCCTGCTCGTCCAGCACATTGATCATGCTCCTGGTTGCTGTTTGGGCATCTTTGTAGCAGGTCTCTGCGGTGGTGTGTGGCCTCCAGATAGGTGTCACCAGCCATGCCATCAGCCACGATTACCCCCCCCCCCCCCCCTCCAAGCCAGAGGTCGAGGGGGGAGGGGGCATCTTGAACATGTCAGGAATTGCTGAGTGTGCCGGGATGAAGGTGTTGTGCACAGTGCCCGGGTATCGATGTGTGTGATGTGCATCTGGTCACAGATCAGGAGCGCGATTCTCCAACCCCCACGCCGTGTGAGAGAATCGCGGGCGGCCCGGGCCAGGACGACACGACGCCCTGGCACCCGCACACGATTCTCCCACCCCCCCAAAACGGCGTGTCGCATTTTGCGACAGGCCGCTCGGAGAATCACCACTCCAGTCGAGCGGCAATTCTCTGCCCCGATGGGCCGAGCGGCCTGCCTAATCCAACCGGTTCACGCCGATGCCAACGACACCTGGTCACTGCCGGCGTGAACATCACGCGGCCGCTGTGTGTGGGGCCTCTGGGGGGGCGGAGGGATGATCGAGCACCAGGGGGGGTGCTCAGGAGGTGTCTGGCCCGCGATCGGTGCCCACTGATCGTCGGGCCGGCGTCTCTGAAAGACGCACTCTTTTCCCTCCGCCGCCCCGCATGATCAATCCTCCATGTCTTGCGGGGCAGCGGAGGGGAAGACGGCAACCGCGCATACACGGGTTGATACTGGCCAACCTGCGCATGCGCGGATGACGTCATTTAGGCACCGCCACTTTTACGCAAGCGTCAAGGCCCGCCGCACGAGATTGACGCGCCGCCGCTCCTAGCCCCCTGGGGGTGGGAGAATAGGAGGCGAGGAGCGACCTCCGATGCCGGAGTGAAACATTCCGGTTTTCACTCCGGCGTCGGCACTTTGTCTCCCTTTGGGAGAATCGCGGCCCAGCTACTTGTTCATCGAATGGAGCCCCTTTTAGTTTGTGTAGAGCAGCCCGTCATCTGCAGGTGCTCGTAGGGGGACATCCATCCCGTCGGTCATCCCCCTGGACCCAGGGCAGTGTACCCTGCTGCCCTGGAAATCCTGGTGGGCTCGGTCCACATTGAAATGGATGTATATATATGGAGCCGAGCTCTGAGAGATTCCGGAGAGGACCCCACTTGGCACCTGGAAGGACGCCGTGGCATAAAGGTGCAGGGCAACCATAACCTTGACGGTCACCGAGAGCCGGCGTCTTCCCCCGTGGTGCCAGTTGCGCCATGATCTGGCAGATATGTCACACTGTCTCCTTGCTCAGCCGGAGTCTTCGATGGCATGCCAGGTCCTATGACATAGATAAGTCCCCTGGGCCGGATGGGATTTATCCTAGGATTCTCTGGGAACCTAGGGAGCCTTTGGCTTTGATCTTTGTCATCTTTGTCTACAGGAATAGTGCCAGAAGACTGGAGGATAGCAAATGTTGTCCCCTTGTGCAAGAAGGGGAGTAGAGACAACCCCGGTAACTATAGACCAGTGAGCCTTACTTCTGTTGTGGTAAAAGTCTTGGAAAGGTTTATAAGAGATAGGATATATAATTATCTGGAAAGGAATAATTTGATTAGAGATAGTCAACATGGTTTTGTGAAGGGTAGGTCGTGCCTCACAAACCTTATTGAGTTCTTCAAGAAGGTGACCAAACAGGTAGATGAGGGTAAAGCAGTTGATGTGGTGTATATGGATTTCAGTAAAGCGTTTGATAAGGTTCCCCATGGTAGGCTATTACAGAAAATACAGAGGCATGGGATTGGATTGGATTGGATTGGATTGGATGGATTTGTTTATTGTCACGTGTACCGAGGTACAGTGAAAAGTATTTTTCTGCAAGCAGCTCAACAGATCATTCAGCACATGGAAGAAAAGGGAATTAAACAGAATTCAAGAAAATACATGAGAATACATTAAGAAGTCTTACAACACCAGGTTAAAGTCCAACAGGTTTGTTTCAAACACGAGCTTTCGGAGCACGGCTCCTTCTTCAGGTGAGCCGTGCTCCGAAAGCTCGTGTTTGAAACAAACCTGTTGGACTTTAACCTGGTGTTGTAAGACATCTTACTGTGCTCACCCCAGTCCAACGCCGGCATCTCCACATCATGAGAATACATAATAGGGCAACACAGGATTCAGGGTGATTTAGCAGTTTGGATCAGAAATTGGCTAGCTGATAGAAGACAAAGGGTGGTGGTTGATGGGAAATGTTCTGACTGGTGTCCAGTTACTAGTGGTGTACCACAAGGATCTGTTTTGGGGCCGCTGCTCTTTGTCATTTTTATAAATGACCTGGTGGATGATGGGTGAGTAAATTTGCAGATGACACTAAAGTCGGTGGAGTTGTGGACAGTGCAGAAGGATGTTACAAGTTACAGAGGGACATAGATAAGCTGGGCTGACAGGTGGCAAATGGAGTTTAATGCAGAAAAGTGTGAGGTGATTTATTTTGGAAGGAATATCAGGAAGACAGAGTACTGGGCTAATGGTAAGATTCTTGGTTGTGTGGATGAGCAGAGAGATCTCAGTGTCCATAGATCCCTGAAAGTTGCCACCCAGGTTGAGAGGGTTGTACAAAACTCTGGTGCGGCCGCATTTGGAGTATTGCGTGCAGTTCTGGTCGCCGCATTATAGGAAGGATGTGGAAGCATTGGAAAGGGTACAGAGGAGATTTACAAGGATGTTGCCTGGTATGGAGGGAAGATCTTACGAGGAAAGGCTGAAGGACTTGAGGCTGTTTTTGTTAGAGAGAAGAAGGCTAAGAGGTGACTTAATTGAGGCATACAAGATGATCAGAGCATTAGATAGGGTGGACATTGAGAGCCTTTTTCCTCGGATGGTGATGTCCAGCACAAGGGGACATAGCTTTAAATTGAGGGGAGATAGATATAGGACAGATGTCAGAGGTAGGTTCTTTACTCAGAGAGTAGTAAGGGTGTGGAATGCCCTGCCTGCAACAGAAGTGGACTTGCCAACACTAAACGCATTCAAATGGTCATTGGATAGGCATATGGACGATAAGGGAATAGTGTAGATGGGCTTTGGAGTGGTTTCACAGATCGGCGCAACACCGAGGGCTGAAGGGCCTGTACTGCGCTGTTATGTTCTATGTTCTATGACAGACGCTGCCGGTACACACCAGGCCTCGTGCGACGTCTCCCTTGCTCCTCTTCGTCCTGTTGGGCAGCTCGCTCTCCAACCTCGGCGACTGTCACCTGTTTCTCTGTGGTACGCTCTGCGACTGCCCGCTGCGTTGCTGCAGCTTCCTCATCCTAAAGTAGCGCCAGCTTATACAGCCGCAGGGCATCCCCCAGGGCTGCAGTGACTAGTAGGAAGGCCACCATTGCTGGTTGCATTCCAATATCCATTGTCTGCAGCGGGTGAAAGGCCGACATGTTGGCATGGTGTGTACCCCTGTGCTCAAACAGGTTCACCAGGCTACATGATGGCCCTGGGTTGGCATTGTGGGCTCTGCCACTGCATGCCCCACCCCATCCACGCACCCCTGGTCCCGTTGGTGCCTGGCACCATGGGTACTCTGGCCCAGGGGCCTTCGGCTGGTGCTACTCTTCCCAGTGGTGCTCTCCTTGGCTCCCGCCCGGCACCCCCTTAGGGGCTACAGTGAGTGTTGCCCTGGGTGGGCCGCCTGATGCCTGCTGGTGGTTGGCAGCCAGTAGGATGATGGGGGTGTATTGCGGAAGGTGGGATGCAGAGGTGAGGGCACCATACGACCGGTGTCACTCTGCAGAACTAGCGGCCAAGGTGGGCGGTCGGCGTTGCGGGCAGCAGGTTGGCTGCCATGCATGCCACGGCTATTGCGGTCCATACCTGGATATCGCGCAGTCCCTGTGGTGATCACACCAGCCACACAGCCATCACCCTGCCCCGCGCCCCTGTGAATTGCGCTTTCACGTATCTGATCGTCAGTCCAGAAGTAAAACACTCGAACACGTCAGTAACGAATATTCGTTTATTTACGGCCGGGACAAATCTCTAAGCAGTCGGGTAACCACCTTCGAGAAGTGCCAAAGTCCAAAATATGGACTGTCTCTTTATACAATCACAGCTTAGAGGTGGTCCCCTTAAATTCCTAGATACACCAATGATTTGGCAAGGATCCAGAACATGTACATATATGGAATTATTCTTCGAGGTCGGGAGGTTATTTTTGACATAATCATTAGCACAAGTCACTATTAATGCTAATACAAAGGTTTTTGTATCCCATGGCCATATGGGTCAACTCACTCAAAAGACAGTCCCTCTTACATTTCAATGTTTATTTGTTCCAACTGGTCAAACGAGCTTAATTATGTTATCTCTGCAATAAAGTAACGGTTCCCATTCATTCCATTCTTTGCCTTTTTGACCTCTCTGCTTTTACAGATACGGGTCAGAACATTAATTAGTACCAAAGTCACACTCCCTATATTCCATCCCATAACCTTCTGACATCTTTGCTTTTACAGATGCCGGTCAGACACACTCCCTTTATTTCATCCCTTGACCTGTTGACATCTCTTTCACAGAGCTTTTCAGAACTGTTATATTAACCCTATCAGTTAAGTTCCAAATGAAATCCACTTCTACACCCCAACCACTCCAGCCTGTGTCCAGCCCGGCAGTCTACAGTCGCGCCTTTCCATGACCTACCTTCTCGCTCTTCCTCATCAACCATGATGCCAGTTTCATAATTTGGGATCAAGTCAAGTCAGCACCCGCCGCAATTTCGGCTTTGGAACTGATTCTCCGCCCAAACGCGTATCCCGATTTCAGCATTGGCTAACAAATTACGGCCAGAATCTTTACGTGCGACACATTTCCTGATGGAATTGGCTGATAAGATGGTGCCAAAAGGTCTGTTGCCTAAACCTCAAGAACTTTTACCAGTGCTGAACAAGCTTATTCCCAAATTGAAAAGGGGGGGGGGGGGGGGGGGGGGGGGCTGACTGTGGTATTCAGAGTGAAAGCGTTCCACCAATATGCTAATGGATGACATTTCATAGACCTCAAATCCCTGCTGGGGTTATTTAAGGAGGATAAGGTCATTCCCCCCATAGCTTCAGCCAATGCCCCATGCTGGACTTTATTGTTAGCAACCTATAGTACATATTCCAACATAGGCTGGGTTCACACATTTCACATGTAGGTGCTCTGAGGCATCTGCCCATACATCAGAGATTACCTCCTTCACCGGTACCATAGGAGATCGTTCTTGCTGTGCACTTTCTTGATAAGTTGTCAGTGTCGACAAGGCAAATCAAGCTTTGGACCCAAAAGGACACCTTGTTATCTTGAGTCAAGCACATGGTCCTTCATGCATGGCAGTTTCAGAACAGGTCTGAATTGCTACAGCCCTTTCAGATAAGAAAAGACTCCAAAATTCAAAAATAGTTCAGAGAACGTTTGGGTGATTTAGTTTACGCGAAGAATTTTGGTGCTGGTCCAAGTTGGCTCCCGGGAACAGTCGTAGCCAAAATTTATCCCAGTATCATACAAGCATTAGAGGCTCACAACCAGATCTACTGCATTTCAAATTCATCACCAGATCCACTGCATTACAGACTCACCATTAGATTCCCATGTACTGCAGACTGTGATGAATGTACGAAATTGGTATATATATTATATTTTATATCAGTTGCAATAATGTTTTTAAAAACTTAAGGTTAAGGTCATGAATGACACATAGAGGGCTAATGGAAGATTATTATGACGGCTAGAGATTCCCTGAAGAGTAGACGATTTAAGGGGGGCTGTGTTTAGTCCTAGCTAAGCAGGTCATGTGACATCTTAATGGGATACAGATGATGTAATTAATGGGAGGAGCCAGGTCTATCTGTAGTTTTGCAGTTTGCCATAGGATTTGAGTCTGACAAGACAGGAGGATCTTATGTTGAACATTAGTTTTGACAAATGCTGTTAAGATGAGATGTGGAGATGCCGGCGTTGGACTGGGGTGAGCACAGTAAGAAGTCTTACAACACCAGGTTAAAGTCCAACAGGTTTGTTTCGATTCACTAGCTTTCGGAGCACTGCTCCTTCCTCAGGTGAATGAAGAGGTAGGTTCCAGAAACATATATATAGACAAAGTCAAAGAGCAGATCCTGAGAAACTACGACATCTTTTTTGTAATGTTCAACACATCATCGATGAAGATGAACATCTTGCCAAGGTCACCCCCATTACTTGCCTTCAAACAACTGCGCAACCTCAAACAAACCATTGTTTGCAGCAAACTACCCAGCCTTCAGAACAGCGACCTGACACCTCACAACCCTGCCTGGGCAATCTCTGCAAATAGTGCCAGATCATCGACATGGGGGCCATCATTACACGTGAGAACACCACCCACCAGGTACGTGGCACTTACTCGTGCGACTCGGCCAATGTCGTCTACCTCATACGCTGCAGGAAAGGATGTCCCGAAGCGTGGTACATTGGCGAGACCATGCAGACGCTGCGACAATGGATGAACGGATATCGCGCAAAAATCGCCAGGCAGGAGTGTTCCCTTCCAGTCGGGGAACACTTCAGCAGTCAAGGGCATTCAGCCTCTGATCTCCGGGAAAGCGTTCTCCAAGGTGGCCTTCTGGACACTGGACAACGCAGAATCGCTGAGCAGAAACGTATAGCCAAATTCCGCGTACATGAGTGGAGCCTCAACCGGGACCTTGGATTCATGTCGCATCACATTCACCCCCCCACCATCTGGCCTGGGCTTGCAAAATTCTACCAACTGTCTTAGTTTGAGACAATTCACACCTCTTTAACCTGGGGTTACACCTATCTCTGGATCTGTAAAGACTTAATTACCTGCAAATGCTCACATTCAAAGTATTGACTTGCATCTATGACTATCTATATATAGATATGTTTCTGGAACCTACCTCTTCATTCACCTGAAGGAGGTTACGTTGAAGAGAAGTGTAATAAATGTTTTCTTGAACGGAACTCACTTGCACAGCTGAGCAAGCAAACCTGTTTTGTTAACTTTATTTATAAGTGGAGTTTGAACTGTATTGGATTGCTTCATTCGAGTTCATAGGATGAATAGTAAGTTCACATTTTCCCCTCTGTTTAATAACTATTTGACTGAAATTATAAAGCTACTTTTCTTTGATGTTAATGTTGTTAAAGTTTGTTTTAACATAAAAGATCCCTATCAGTCAGAGATATCACTCCTGGGCTGAAGTATCGTTGTCTCAAATTTTTACAAATAGAAAAATTGTTCGAAGTTCTCATCTGAAAAATGAAATGAAAATCGCTTATTGTCACGAGTAGGCTTCCAATGAAGTTACTGTGAAAAGCCCCTAGTCGCCACATTCCGGCGCCTGTTCGGGGAGGCTGTGACCACCAAATTCCGCTGCCTGACATTCCCCTGCCTTACAGATTCATCACCAGATTCCCCTGCCTGACAGACTCATCACCAGATTCCCCTGCCTGACAGATTCACCACCAGATTCCCCTGCCTGACAGACTCATCACCAGATTCCCCTGCCTGACAGACTGACCACCAGATTCCCCTGCCTGACAGACTCATCACCAGATTCCCCTGCCTGACAGACTCACTACCAGCAGATCCCTGGTATTAAGGACTCACCACCAGATCGCATGCATTACAGACTCAACTCAGATGCTGCATGTTACAATATCACCATCAGATCCCCTTGTGTAACAGATTCAGCACCAGACCCCTTTGCGTTACAGACTGCCCACCATATACCCCACACTACAAGCTCACCACCAGGCCCCCCTGCATCACAGATTTGCAACCTGATCCCTCTGCATTTCATACTCACAGTCAGTCCCCTGACATCATAGGCTCACCACCAGATCCTTGCATGTTAGATTCACCACCAGATCTCCCAGCAATACAAACTCACTACTAGGTTTTCCTGTATTGCAAGCTCACCACTGGAACCGTCAGTACAGCTAATCCCCTGACTCATTGCTGGGACAAATTCCACCAGTTCATTGCAATCTCAACATCCTTTATTATTTTATTCTTAGAAATGGGACATGTGTCAACGTGACGGCTATATACGGACAGCTGGATGTCCCAGGACACTATGAATTGGAGTCTGCTCCAGGTAGGGCGAAACTGAATTGCAATCCTACTCAATTAATATAGATGATGTGGAGATGCCGGTGTTGGACTGGGGTGAGCACAGCAAGAAGTCTAACAACACAAAGTTAAAGTCCAACAGGTTTGTTTCAAATCACTAGCTTTCGGAGCACTGCTCCTTCCTCAGGTGAATGAATATAGAAATACATCTGCTGACATCAAAGAAGAAACTGGAGAGATGGTCAAAGCTCATTGACAGGACAAGAAGGAGGCATTTAACAAGGAGATGAAGGGATCTGAGCCCTCGGCTCCTGTATTGGGCGAAATGAAGGCAGGTTAGAGAGTAGGCTAGAGAGGGAGGGACAGGAATATATGAAGCAGGTTGCGGTAGTGGGTGGAGCAGGTTATGGACACAGAAAGGGCAAAGCAGCGTAATAATTAAAAGACAAGTGTGATTATTTGAAATGAGTCTTTGAGGGACTGGGCGGCAATTTAGCTTTGCATGGAGTTGGATGGGAAGTGAATGTAAATTGATGAGGGATCAAATAGCTTCTGCAGAGAGTTCCAGTTTGTGGATTCTGATCAGGGAAGTCCCACTGTGTACTGAGGGAGTGCTGCACTGTCAGAGGGTCAGTGCTGAGGGAGTGCTGCACTGTCAGAGGGTCAGTGCTGAGGGAGTGCTGCACTGTCAGAGGGTCAGAGCTGAGGGAGTGCTGCACTGTCAGAGGGTCAGTGCTGAGGGAGTGCTGCACTGTCAGAGGGTCAGTGCTGAGGGAGTGCTGCACTGTCAGAGGGTCAGAGCTGAGGGAGTGCTGCACTGTCAGAGGGTTAGTACTCAGGGACTGCTGCACTGTCAGAGGGTCAGTACTGACGGAGTGCTGCACCGTCAGAGGATCAGTACTGAGGGAGTGCTGCACTGGTCAGAGGATCAGTACTGAGCGAGTGCTCCACTGGTCAGAGGATCAGTACTGAGGGAGTGCTGCACTGTCAGAGGGTCAGTACTGAGGGACTGTTGCACTGGCAGAGGGTCAGTGCTGAGGGAGTGCTGCACTGTCAGAGGGTCAGTACTGAGGGAGTGCTGCACTGTCAGAGGGTCAGTGCTGAGGGAGTGCTGCACTGTCAGAGGGTCAGTACTGAGGGAGTGCTGCACTGTCAGAATGTCAGTACTGAGGGAGTGCCACACTGTCAGAGGGTCAGCACTGAGGGAGTGCTGCACTGTCAGAGGATCAGTACTGAGGGACTGCTGCACTGTCAGAGGGTCAGTGCTGAGGGACTGCTGCACTATCAGAGGGTCAGTACTGAGGGACTGCTGCACTGTCAGAGGGTCAGTACTGAGGGAGTGCTGCACTGTCAGAAAGTCAGTTCAGAGAGAGTGCCGAACTGTCAGAGGGTCAGCACTGAGGGAGTGCGGCACTGTCAGAGGGTCAGTACTGGGGGAGTGCTGCGCTGTCAGAGGGTCAGTACTGAGGGAGTGCTGCACTGTCAGAGGGTCAGTACTGAGGGAGTGCTGCACTGTCAGAGGGTCAGTGCTGAGGGAGTGCTGCACTGTCAGAGGGTCAGTACTGAGGGAGTGCTGCACTGTCAGAATGTCAGTACTGAGGGAGTGCCGCACTGTCAGAGGGTCAGCACTGAGGGAGTGCTGCACTGTCAGAGGATCAGTACTGAGGGACTGCTGCACTGTCAGAGGGTCAGTGCTGAGGGACTGCTGCACTATCAGAGGGTCAGTACTGAGGGACTGCTGCACTGTCAGAGGGTCAGTGCTGAGGGAGTGCTGCACTGTCAGAGGGTCAGTACTGAGGGAGTTCTGCACTGTCAGAAAGTCAGTTCAGAGAGAGTGCCGAACTGTCAGAGGGTCAGCACTGAGGGAGTGCTGCACTGTCAGAGGGTCAGTACTGAGGGAGTGTTGCACTGTCAGAGGGTCAGTACTGAGAGAGTGCGGCACTGTCAGAGGGTCAGTACTGAGGGAGAGCTGCACCGTCAGAGGGTAAGTACTGAGGGACTGCTGCACTGTCAGAAGGTCAGTGCTGAGGGAGTGCTGCACAGTCAGAGGGTCAGTACTGAGGAAGTGCTGCACTGTCAGAGGGTCAGTACTGAGGGAGATCTGCACTGTCAGAATGTCAGTACTGAGGGATGGCTGCACTGTCAGAGGGTCAGTACTGAAGGAGTGCCGCACTGTCGGAGGGTCATTACTGAGGGAGCGCTGCAGTGTCAGAGGGTCAGTACTGAGGAACTGCTGTGCTGTCAGAGGGTAAGTACTGAGGGACTGCTGCACTGTCAGAAGGTCAGTGCTGAGGGAGTGCTGCACTGTCAGAAGGTCAGTGCTGAGGGAGTGCTGCACAGTCAGAGGGTCAGTACTGAGGAAGTGCTGCACAGTCAGAGGGTCAGTACTGAGGGAGCGCTGCAGTGTCAGAGGGTCAGTATTGAGGGAGTGCGGCACTGTCAGAGGGTCAGTACTGAGGAACTGCTGCACTGTTTGAGGGTCAGTGCTGAGGGAGTGCTGCACTGTCAGAGGGTCAGTACTGAGGAACTGCTGCACTGTCAGAGGGTCAGTACTGAGGGACTGCTGCACTGTCAGAAGGTCAGTACTGAGAGAGTGCGGCACTGTCAGAGGGTCAGTACTGAGAGAGTGCGGCACTGTCAGAGGGTCAGTACTGGGGGAGTGCTGCGCTGTCAGAGGGTCAGTACTGATGGAGTGCTGCACTGTCAGTGAGTCAGTACTGAGGGAGTGCCGCGCTGTCAGAGGGTCAGTACTGAGGGTGTGCTGCACTGTCAGTGAGTCAGTACTGAGGGAGTGCCGCGCTGTCAGAGGGTCAGTACTGAGGGAGTGCTGCACTGTCAGTGAGTCAGTACTGAGGGGGGGGGTGCACTGTCACTGGGTCAGAACTGTGGGAGTGCTGCACTGTCAGAGGGTCAGTACTGAGGGATTGCTGCACTGTCAGAGGGTCAGTACTGAGAGAGTGCGGCACTGTCAGAGGGTCAGTACTGAGGGAGTGCCGCACTGTCAGAGGGTCAGTAATGAGGGAGTGCTGCACTGTCACTGGGTCAGAACTGTGGGAGTGCTGCACTGTCAGAGGGTCAGTACTGAGGGATTGCTGCACTGTCAGAATGACAGTACTGAGGGAGTGCCGGACTGTCAGAGGGTCAGTACTGAGGGAGTGCCGCACTGTCAGAGGGTCAGTACTGAGGGAGTGCTGCACTGTCAGAGGGTCAGTACTGAGGGAGAGCTGCACTGTCAGAGTGTCAGTACTGAGGGAGTGCTGCACTGTCAGAGGGTCAGTACTGAGGGATTGCTGCACTGTCAGAAGGTCAGTGCTGAGGGAGAGCTGCACTGTCAGAGTACCAGTACTGAGGGAGTGCTGCACAGTCAGAGTGTCAGTAATGAGGGAGTGCTGCACTGTCAGAGGGTCAGTACTGAGGGAGAGCTGCACTGTCAGAGTGTCAGTACTGAGGGAGTGCTGCACTGTCAGAGGGTCAGTACTGAGGGAGTGCTGCACTGTCAGAGAGTCAGTACTGAGGGAGTGCCGCACTGTCAGAGGGTCAGTACTGAGGGAGAGCTGCACTGTCAGAATGTCAGTACTGAGGGAGTGCCGCACTGTCAGAGTGTCAGTACTGAGGGAGTGCCGCACTGTCAGAGGGTCAGTACTGAGGGAGTGCTGCACTGTCAGAATGTCAGTAATGAGGGAGAGCCGCACTGTCAGAGGGTCAGTACTGAGGGAGAGCCGCACTGTCAGAGGGTCAGTACTGAGGGATTGCCGCACTGTCAGAGGGTCAGTACTGAGGGAGTGCTGCATTGTCAGCGGGTCAGTCCTGAGGCAGCGCTGCAGTCAGAGTGTCAGTATTGAGGGAGTGCTGCACTGTCAGAGGGTAAGTACTGAGGGACTGCTGCACTGTCGGAGGGTCAGTACTGAGGGAGTGCTGGTTTGTCAGAGGGTCAGTACTGAGAGAGCGCTGCATTGTCAGAGGGTCAGTATTGAGGGAGTGCTGCACTGTCAGAGGGTCAGTACTGAGGGAGAGCTAGCTGCACTGTCAGAGGGTCAGTACTGAGGGAGCGCTGCAGTGTCAGAGGGTCAGTGCTGAGCGAGTGCTGCACTGTCAGAGGGTCAGTACTGAGGGAGCGCTGCAGTGCCAGAGGGTCAGTACGGAGGGACTGCAGCAGTGTCAGAGGGTCAGTACTGAGGGAGTGCTGCACTGTCAGAGGGTCAGTACTGAGGGAGTGCTGCACTGTTCGAGGGCCATCACTGAGGGAGTGCTGCACTGTCAGAGGGTCAGTACTGAGGGACTGCAGCACTTTCAGAGGGTCAGTACTGAGGGAGTGCTGCACTGCCAGAGGTTCAGCGCTGAGGGAGTGCTGCACTGCCAGAGGGTCAGTACTGAGGGAATTTTGCACTGTCAGAGGGTCAGTACTGAGGGAGTTCTGCACTGTCAGAGGGTCAGTACTGAGGGAGTGCTGCACTGTCAGAATATCAGTACTGAGGGAGTGCCGCACTGTCAGAGGGTCAATACTGAGGGAGTGCTGCACTGTCAGAGGGTCAGTACTGAGGGAATTCTGCACTGTCAGAGGGTCAGTACTGAGGGAATTCAGCACTGTCAGAGGGTCAGTCCTGAGGGAGTTCTGCACTGTCAGAGGGTCAGTACTGAGTGAGTGCTGCACTGTCAGAATATCAGTACTGAGGGAGTGCTGCACTGTCAGAATATCAGTACTGAGGGAGTGCCGCACTGTCAGAATATCAGTACTGAGGGAGTGCCGCACTGTCAGAGGGTCAGCACCGAGGGAGTGCCATCTAACCTACACTATGCCACTATCATCCATATGCTTATCCAATAAACTTTTGGCGACCAGAACTGCACGCAGTATTCCAAATGTGGCCTAACCAAAGTTCCATACAACTGTAACATGACCTGCCGACTCTTGTACTCAATACCCCGTTTTATGAAGGCAAGCATGCTGTATGCCTTCTTGACCACTCTATCAACCTGCGTTGCCACCTTCAGCGTACAATGGACCTGAACTTCCAGATCTGTCTGTACATTAATTTTTCCCTGGACCCTTCCATTGACCATATAGTCCGCTCTTGAATTTGATCTTCCAAAATGCATCACCTCGCATTTGCCTGGATTGAACTCCATCTGCCATTTCTCTGCCCAACTCTCAAATCTATCTATATTTTGTTGTATTCTCTGACAGTCCTCCTCGCTATCTGCAACTCCACCAATCTTAGTATCATCTGCAAACTTGCTAATCAGACCACCTATACCTTCCTCCAGGTCATTTATGTAGATCACAAACAACAGTGGTCCGAGCACGGATCCCTGTGGAACACCACTAGTCACCCTTCTCCATTTTGAGACACTCCCTTCCACCACTACTCTCTGTCTCCTGTTGCCCAGCCAGTTCTTTATCCATCTAGCTAGTACACCCTGAACCCCATACGACTTCACTTTTGCCATCAACTTGCCATGGGAAACCTTATCAAACGCCTTACATGTCCATGTATATGACATCTACAGCCCTTCCCTCATCAATTAACTCTTTCACTGCCCCAAAGAATTCTATTAGGTTTGTAAGACATGACCTTCCCTGCACAAAACCATGCTGCCTATCACCGATAAGTCTATTTTCTTCCAGATGTGAATAGATCCTATCCCTCAGTATATTCTCCAACAGTTTGCCTACCACTGACGTCAAGCTCCAGGTCTATAATTCCCTGGATTATCCCTGCTACCCTTCTTAAACAAAGGGACAACATTAGCAATTCTCAAGTCCTCCGGGACCTCACCCGTGCTCAAGGATGCTGCAAAGATATCTGTTAAGGCCCCAGCTATTTCGACCCTCGCTTCCCTCAGTAACCTGGGATAGATCCCATCCGGTCCTGGGGACTTGTCCACCTTAATGTCATTTAGAATACCCAAAACTTCCCCTTTCCGTATGACAACTTGACCAAGAGTATTTAAACATCCATCCCTAGCCTCAACATCCGTCTTGTCCCTCTTTTTTGTGAATACCGATGCAAAGTACTCATTATGAATCTCACCCATTTCCTCCAAGTCCACGCATAAATTCCCTCTCTTGTTGTTTGAGTGGGCCAATCCATTCCCTAGTTACCCTCTTGCTCCTTACATACAAATAAAAGTCTAAGGGAGTGCTGCCCAGTCAGAATGTCAGTACTGGGGGAGTGCCGCACTGTCAGAGGGTCAGTACTGAGGGAGTGCCGCACTGTCAGAGGATCAGTACTGAGGGAGTGCCGCACTGTCAGAGGGTCAGTACTGAGGGAGTGCTGCACTGTCAGAATGTCAGTACTAAGGGAGTGCCGCACTGTCAGAGGGTTAGCACTGAGGGAGTGCTGCACTGTCAGAATGTCAGTACTGAGGGAGTGCCGCACTGTCAGAGGGTCAGCACTGAGGGAGTGCCGCACTGTCAGAGGGTCAGTACTGAGGGCGTACCGCACTGTCAGAGGGTCAGTACTGAGGGAGTGCTGTACTGTCAGAGGGTCAGTACTGAGGGAGTGCGGCACTGTCAGAGGGTCAGTACTGAGGGAGTGCTGCACTGTCCGAGGGTCAGTACTGAGGGAATGCTGCACTGTCAGAGTGTCAGTACTGAGGGAGTGCTGCATTGTCAGAGGGTCAGTACTGAGGGCGTGGTGCACTGTCCCAGGGTCAGTACTGAGGGAGTGCTGCACTGTCAGAGGGTCAGTACTGAGGGAGTGCCGCACTGTCAGAGGGTCAGTATTGAGGGAGTGCTGCACTGTCAGAGAGTCAGTACTGAGGGAGTGCCGCACTGTCCGAGCGTCAGTACTGAGGGAGTGGTGCACTGTCAGAGGGTCAGCACTGAGGGAGTGCTGCACTGTCAGAGGGTCAGTACTGAGGGAGTGCTGCATTGTCAGAGGGTCAGTACTGAGGGAGTGGTGCACTGTCCCAGGGTCAGTACTGAGGGAGTGCTGCACTGTCAGAGGTTCAGTACTGAGGGAGTGCTGCTCTGTCCCAGGGTCAGTACTGAGGGAGTGCTGCACTGTCAGAAGGTCAGTATTGAGGGAGTGCTGCACTGTCAGAACGTCAGTACTGAGGGAGTGGTGCACTGTCAGAGGGCCAGTACTGTGTGAGTGCTGCACTCTCAGAGCGTCAGTATTGAGGGACTGCTGCACTGTCGGAGGGTCAGTACTGAGGGAGTGCTGTACTGTCAGAGGGTCAGTACTGAGGGAGTGGGGTATTGTCAGAGGGTCAGTACTGAGGGAGTGCTGCACTGTCAGAGGGTCAGCACTGAGGGAGTGCTGCACTGTCAGAGGGTCAGCACTGAGGGAGTGCTGCACTGTTAGAGGGTCAGTACTGAGGGAGTGCTGCACTGTCAGAGGGTCAGTACTGAGGGAGTGCTGCATTGTCAGCGGGTCAGTACTGAGGGAGTGCTGCACTGTCAGAGGGTCAGTGCTGAGGGAGTGCCGCACTGTCAGAGGGTCAGTACTGAGGGAGTGCTGCACTGTCAGACGGTCAGCGCTGAGGGAGTGCTGCACTGTCAGACGGTCAGTACTGAGGGAGTGCGGTACTGTCAGAGGGTCAGTACTGAGGGAGTGCTGCACTGTCAGAGGGTCAGTACTGAGGGAATGCTGCACTGTCAGACGGTCAGTACTGAGGGAGTGCGGCACTGTCAGAGGGTCAGTACTGAGGGAGTGCTGCACTGTCAGAGGGTCAGTACTGAAGGAGTGCTGGTTGAATAGGAAACAGAGCTGGTTAGAATATGGAGTGCAAGGTTTTCATTCAGATCATGTTATGGCGAGTGGTTTGTGGATGGCTGGCCTGGATGGTTTAGGCGTAGTTATTTATTAGAGATAACAAAGGCATTGATGAATGTCTCCACAGTGGATGAGCTGAGCAGAGTGGAGCCAGACAATGTGACAGATGTGAAAAAAGGTGGTCTTTGCGATGGTGTGGATATGTACTTGAAAGGTCATGTCAGGTCGTCTGCTTGATCTTCAGACGGTTGTTGGGCATAGGGGTGGAGTTGGTGACGAGGGAGTAGAGTACATGTTGGTGACTTTAAAAACAGTGTCTTTAATATTCCCAATGTTTAATTGGAGGATATTTCTGCTTGCCCATTCTTGTATGTCAAATAAACCGCCTGACAATTTAGAGATATTGAATAGTATGTTCACCAGTTAGAGCTGGGTGTCATGAGAGTTTACGTGAAAACAATGTACACGTGGAGCTTGACGTTGCATTCATCAAGAGTGTGACAGAGGGACTGGATATAGATAATAACTGTGATGGAATGGGGGGGGGGGGGGGGGGGAGTTGTGGTGCGAAGGATAGATCCTTGGAAGATATCAGAGGAACAGGAACAGAAGCCACTGCCAAGTGTTTCTTGAGCTCCAATTAGATAGATTGGAACCAGGTGGCAGAAGGTCTATTGGGTGCCAGTGGAGAGGCATTGGAGGAGGATGCTGTAGTCAACCATGCCCAAGGCTGCAGACTGCTGGAGAATGGTGAAGAGGAAAAGTTTACCGCGTCAGTCACATTTGTGATTTTGTTCAGAGCGGTTTCAGTCGTGTGGAAGGGTAGGAAACTTGATTAGAGGGATTCAAACATGGAATTCTGGGAAAGATGTGAAAATACATTTCACTGTACTCCGGTACATGTGACAATAAAGATCAGATGTGGGAGGCAACAGCAGATTTAAGGATTGTGGAGAGGAGAGGGTTTCCTGTGGGTGCTCCCGTTTCCTCCCACAGTCCAAAGATGTGCAGGTCAGGTGGATTGGTCATAATAAATTGCCCCTTGTGGTGATCACAAGTTAACTAGATGCAATACAACTGAGCAAACACTAGAGGGGGCACGGGAGAGCCATATAAATAGACGGGGACAGGAAGTGAGGACACACTTCACAGAGGACAGATACACACCAGCAAGTAGCACTGAAGGTAGCCATAGGTAGAGCTCTGAAGAGAGAACGAATTCACAATAAAGCATCTTCTCCACAATTGAGACTACGAGCTTTATTAAGACACGAGGAACAACACATGGTACCCAGGAGTGGCTTCAGACGCTTACTACAGGACAACTCAGTGGCAGACACAGAAAGAACAAAATGGCATGGAAATCTCCTACTGGACATTCGACTTGGGAAGACATTGCTGATGGGAGGAAGTGCCTTGGATTCCCACTTCAGCTGGACACGACTGGAAATGTAAAAAGTGTCTGGGAAACGTTTAAACAATGGTTCGGTTACGGTATCATAGCAAATGATGCAGCAGCAGCCTCAGACGAAATTAAAATAGCAATTCTCATCGAAGGACATGAAGCTACGAAAGTTTATAATGGATTTAAATACTCAAAAGGTGAAGACAGAAACAGCTTACAAATGGTACTAAACAAATTTGAAGAGTACTGTAAGGAATTTGCACAGCAAGGCATGCTCAGAGGCCAAACTGCACAGAGACTGAGTGATGCAAAACTTAAAAAATCACGAAAAGAACAAGAAATCGCGAATGAAAAGTACAGATCAAAAAGAAGAAATAACAAGAATTTCTCACAAAGCCAAAACGCTGAAACCCAGTCCAAATCGGGAAGAGAAGGTAACTTACAACTTTTAGAAATCCAGTCCAGATGGGACAGAAAAATCGCTGAAATCCGCGAAAAAATGGCGTCGGAGCACATTTTGCAGTCTCCGGTAAGCAAAGAACTACAAATCGCGTCTGCGCATGCGCCGGAACCGGAAGCCGCGCATGCACAGTTTAAAAAATATCGCGGTGCCGCTCGTTATGCGCATGCGCAAGCCGCGCATGCGCAGTCAAAAAAAGTTTTGGTCGCGGATCGTAATGCGCATGCGCACGCCGCGCATGCGCAATGGAAACAAAACCGCACAGTGAAGGAGGAAGGCCGATTTGCGCATGCGCAATGCATTCCTGCGCGTGACGTCATGACGTCTGAGCATCCCGACCACGCCCACTTAAAAGGGAAATGCCCGAAAATTGCAAACAAGACACTTAAAGTGGTAAACACAAATTTTCTTGCCTCAGAACACAGAAAAACGCCTGAACTTAAACCAACAGTTAAAAACAACTTGCACAACACCCTGAAAAAAGCAGTCTGCACCACCCAAAGTGAAGAGAACAAAAATAATTCCGAAACAACAAAAGATGATTTGTTTTTCGAAGATTACCTCTCAGACATGGCTGAGTCAGTCGGATATGCTTATCACAGCATCAGCGACACGGTCGCAAAGTTCAACACGAATCAACTCGTGGTAGAAGAATCCAACCAGGATGATTTGGTTTTCGAAGAATACTACTCAGACACAGCTGAGTCAGTTGGATATGCTTATCACAGCTTCAGCGACACGGTCGCAAAGTTCAACACGAATCAACTCGTGGTAGAAGAAGCCAACGAAGATGAAATGGGTTTCAAAGAATACTACTCAGACATGGAGGAGTTATTTGGACATGCTGATCACAGCATCAGCGACACCGTTGCAAAGCTCAACACGACTCTATTCATGGTAGATGAATCCAACACCATGATGCCATGGCAGCTCGTCGATACATTGGATGACAGCAATACCCTAGACGACGACGACGCCACACAGAGAGCACAGGAAGACTCCACAGAGCGAGCGATGACAGGCTCCACAGTGCGAGTGATGAAAGACTCCAAAAGGGATGCAAGCAAACACTCCCTGGTGAACACCATGCATGAACAAGACCATGCAGGTAAACCCGCTGTATCTGAGCAACCGCAAGCAGACTATGAAAGTCTACTAAGCTCACAGGAACAGGAAGAAGACAACGTACATCTAACCACTGACACCATGCATGCACAAGACCATGAAGGTCAACCTGCCGTATCTGAGCAACCACAAGCAGACTATGAAAGTCTAACAAGCTCACATGAACAAGAAGAAGACAATGCACCTCTACCCACTGCATGCGAAGACAGTGACAAGGTGATCACACTCGACGTACAGGATCACAGTGAGACTGACAGTTCTCAGCTTGTCTGTACCGAAGCACAGAGCGAAAACAGTAACAAGGTGATCGCACTCGACGTACAGGATCACAGCGAGACTGACAGTTCTCAGCTTGTCTGTACAGAAGCACAGAGTCGGGCCACCCAACAGTCCAGAGAGACGATGCCGAAAGAAAACATGCAGATTTTGACTCCAGAAGAGGAGCACCTGGAGTCCAGAGAGACAACGCCGAAAGAAACCATGCAGATTCTGACTCCAGAAGAGGAGCATCTGGAGTCCAGAGAGACCAAGCCAAAAGAAACCATGCAGATTTTGACTCCAGAAGAGGAGCACCTGGAGTCCAGTGAGACAACATCAACTGAAATCATGCAGATTTGGACTCCAGAAGAGGAGCGCCAGAAGTCCACAGACACCACGTCAACTGAAATCATGCAGATTTGGACTCCAGAAGAGGAGCGCCAGAAGTCCACAGACATCACGTCAATTGTAATCATGGAGGTTTTGACTCCAGAAGAGGAGCGCCAAGAATCCAGAGACACCGCGTCAAATGAAATCGAGAAGAATTTGACTCCGGAAGAGGAACACCAAGAAAGCAAAGATGAGGAATCCAATTCTCCACAAATGATTGAGGTCACCTGCACCGATGCAACATCAGATCATTCGCACCACTCTCGAGACGAAATGCTCAATGACTCAAATTATCCACTCGGGACACGAATAGAGTATAACAAGAAAAACAAAAGTCAAAAGAAGCACAGCAGAAACGGGACAAACAACAGCAAGAACAAAAGCAACATGAAGCGCGACAAGACCAACAACAATAGCAAGAAGCACAGCATAAACGAGAACGACAACAGAAAGAACAAAAGCAACATGAAGCGCGACAAGACAAACACCAAAGTCAGGCACAACGATAGCGACAACAACAGAGACAGAAACAACAAGAACGGCAACGAAAACAACAAAGTCAGGAACAAAGATAGCGACAACACCAAAGACAGAAACGACAAAAACAGCAACACGAACGGCAACGAAAACAACAAAGTCAGGAACAACGACAGTGCCAACACCAAAGACAGAAACGACAAAAACAGCAACAAGTACGGCAACGAAAACAACAAAACAGGAACGACAGAAACAACAGCAATGAAACAACGACTTGTACGCAATGGTACTACTCGGCACATGAAGGACAATGCCACAGCACACTGCAAAACGATGACAAGACTACAAACATGTCATGGGATGACAACGAATCGCACAAACACGTCTGCTCCAGAACGAGCAAGCACACCAGCATCCAAGGCGGATGAGACAATAAATCAATACCACAAGCACAGAAAAAAGTCCATGCCAGTCAACATCAGTGAGGTGACCATGCAAACACCTCGGGATGATGCATTGGGTACTTAAAATAACAAGTAACACCAACAACATTCACAGCGGACTTGCAATATCAATATCACCACGTAATCAACAACAAAAAGAAAAAAAGCTCTGAACAAATTCATCAAGTTTGGACTCATAAATGTTTTTTATTAAGATTGGACATATAACTACATTGGCTTTGTAAAATATGCAATAGCACCATCACCTGTATAGATACGCATATCATAAGTAACTGTTTTCTATAATTTTCTTTCACGATGTACAGCAAATATGTAAAGAGAAAAAGGGGGATGTGGTGATCGTAGATTGACTAGATACAAAACAACTGAGCAAACACCAGAGGGAGAGCTATAAATACACCGGGACAGGATGTACAATTTTCTTTAACGATGTACAGAAAATATGTAAAGAGAAAAAGGGGGATGTGGTGATCACAAGTTAACTAGATGCAATACAACTGAGCAAACACTAGAGGGGGCACGGGAGAGCCATATAAATAGACGGGGACAGGAAGTGAGGACACACTTCACAGAGGACAGATACACACCAGCAAGTAGCACTGAAGGTAGCCATAGGTAGAGCTCTGAAGAGAGAACGAATTCACAATAAAGCATCTTCTCCACAATTGAGACTACGAGCTTTATTAAGACACGAGGAACAACACACCCCTTAATGTCCAAAAGCTAAGGTGGGGTTACTGAGTTACAGGTAAGGGTGGAGGCTTGGGCTTAAGTAGGGTGCTTTTTCCAAGGGACAAATGGCTTTCTTCTGCACTGTGAATTCTATGTGGGAGATTGCAGATGGGCTAGTAGTTTGCACAAAGTGGTCAAACTGAACAAAAAAAGTGATTAAATAGCTGGTGAATTTGTTTTACAGACTTTGAAGTCACGGCAGATATTCGAGTTACTGAAACCAACTACAACGAATATGCATTTATAACTTATGACAACATGAAAGGGATGAACCAGACAAAGTCAGTGGCCATGTATGGTAAGAGTTTCAACATCAACTCTCTCGCACACTACTTTCTAAGTTTAATTTCTGGAGCTTTAATGGAACGTTCATCTCACAGGAAGGACACGGAAGCTGAGAAAGGAAACCAATGAAAAGTTCAAACAGTTTTCATTGAAACATGGGATTCAAGAAGACCTAGTTATATTTCTGCCTGAACGAGGTAAGCACATCATGAGCCCTCGAGCCTGAAATTTCCATTCATTTCCAGCTACATCTTATTCTCTGAGTTGTGGGACACGAGAGGCGGTCAGCAAGTAGGTGCACAGGAGAGGCATCACCTGAGTGAGACACAGTCAGAGTGAGTACATTTGGAAATGTGGAACAAAGTGCAATTTGGTGCAGAGGGGAAAGAGATGCTCTTTTGCTCTTTAACATTTTTCACTGTTCAGAAAGTGGTCTTGCCCTGCTGCAGGTATAGAGACTAAACGGGAGACAGGTGATTGGTAGGTAGTGGGTGTGGTGAATGTGATTCACACTATATATAGTTGCCAATATAACTCCGTGTACATATGTTCACTATCCACCATTGTAAGTGCAGTTGCACTATCCGACCACCAGGGGGAGTTTCTCAGGGAGTATGCGAGAGTTTGTACTGGGCTCCTCCCTTGGCTCCACCCAGGACTCCTCCCCCTTGGACCGATGTATAAAGATCAGTGCCTTAGAGCCAGCCTGCCATTTCACCTGAAGTTCAACGACGAATAGGCTGGCTCTATTGTAAGTGTATTAAAGCCTCTGTTCAGATCCAACTACACGTGTTCGCTGAATTGATGGTTCCATCAATTTAATACACTTAAGAAGCTGCCGAAGTAAAGCATGGAATCCGCTCTAAAACCAGGACGTCTAGAACTCAATCCGCAGGATGCAGAGGCGAAAGAAACCTTCTGCCACTGGCTGAAATGTTTTAAGGCCTACCTGGCCGAAATCAGCACCGCTGAAACTACGGAGGAACAAAAGCTCAGCCTACTGCACGCGAGGGTAAGCCACAGAATTTCTACACAATTAAATCCAGCCGGTTCCTACACCGCTGCTCTGGCGATTTTGGACAAAATGTATATTAGGCCCATGAACGAGGTCTTTGCCCGCCATGTGTTCACGACTCGCCGACAACGGGCTACTGAAACTTTAGCTGAATTTGCACGCGAGTTGAACAATCTCTCAAATGACTGCAATTACCAGGCCGTAACCGCGGCCGAACATAGGGAGCCTGCTGTGCGGGATGTTTTTGTAGCGGGCCTTCGATCTAGCTATGTACGCCAGAGACTATTAGAAAATGGGGCCCAGGGCTTAGAGACTATCGTAGAGGCTGCTATCACGATGGAAGTTTCCTTCCGCAGCCTCAACTCGTTTCACGCAAACCCCGCTAACCCCGCATTGGCCCCCGACCTGAGGACCCCCCAAGCCTGTGCCGCAAGGCCCCCCAGCTGTCGCGCTGCCACAGCCGGTCCTACTGTCCCAGTCAACTACTCAAACTATCCAGCTGCTCCAGCTAATTACTCAGCTCCCCAGCCAGCTACTCAGCTCGCCAAACCAGTTATTCAACTGCTCCAGTCTGCCACTATTCAGCTCCCCAAACCAGTTATTCAACTGCTCCAGCCTGCCACTATTCAGCTCCCCAAACCAGTTATTCAACTGCTCCAGCTGCCACTATTCAGCTCCCCAAACCAGTTATTCAACTGCTCCAGCCTGCCACTATTCAGCTCCCCAAACCAGTTATTCAACTGCTCCAGCTGCCACTATTCAGCTCCCCAAACCAGTTATTCAACTGCTCCAGCCTGCCACTATTCAGCTCCCCAAACCAGTTATTCAACTGCTCCAGCCTGCCACTTCTGTGGACAAAGTCAGCAACCGCAGCATCACTGCTCAGCCCGATCCGCGACCTGCAGCAGCTGCGGGATGAAAGGCCACTATGCTAAAGTGTGCCTCGGCAGAAGGGCCCCAGTCCTCAACACCCCAACAGTCAAAAAAAATCGCCCCCAGCACCTGCAGGGCCTGAAACGCTGCGGCCTACGCTCAGGTTCCGCCCCCTCCCGCCACGTGCGATCCATGGGGGCCGCCATCTTGGACGCCATCTTCATCACCACCCTCCACGTGCGATCCACGGGCCCTAGCTGCATCCCCAGACTCAAACAGCTCATCGGAGGAGTACGACCTCCCCGGGCAGTCACCACATGGCCCGCAACTCAGCGCAGTGTTCCTGCATTAAGCTCGCCAGAACGCATCTAGAACATAGAACATAGAACGATACAGCGCAGTACAGGCCCTTCGGCCCTCGATGTTGCACCGACATGGAAAAAAACTAAAGGCCATCTAACCTACACTATGCCCTTATCATCCATATGCTTATCCAATAAATTTTTAAATGCCCTCAATGTTGGCGTGTTCACTACTGTTGCAGGTAGGGCATTCCACGGCCTCACCACTCTTTGCGTAAAAAACCCACCTCTGACCTCTGTCCTATATCTATTACCCCTCAATTTAAGGCTATGTCCCCTCGTGCTAGCCACCTCCATCCGCGGGAGAAGGCTCTCGCTGTCCACCCTATCTAACCCTCTGATCATTTTGTATGCCTCTATTAAGTCACCTCTTAACCTTCTTCTCTCTAACGAAAACAACCTCAAGTCCATCAGCCTTTCCTCATAAGATTTTCCCTCCATACCAGGCAACATCCTGGTAAATCTCCTCTGCACCCGTTCCAAAGCTTCCACGTCCTTCCTATAATGAGGCGACCAGAACTGTACGCAATACTCCAAATGCGGCCGTACTAGAGTTTTGTACAACTGCAACATGACCTCATGGCTCCGGAACTCAATCCCTCTACCAATAAAGGCCAACACACCATAGGCCTTCTTCACAACCCTATCAACCTGGGTGGCAACTTTCAGGGATGTATGTACATGGACACCGAGATCCCTCTGCTCATCCACACTACCAAGAATTTTACCATTAGCCAAATATTCCACATTTCTGTTATTCTTTCCAAAGTGAATCACCTCACACTTCTCCACATTAAACTCCATTTGCCACCTCTCAGCCCAACTCTGCAGCTTATCTATGTCCCTCTGTAACCTGCAACATCCTTCCGCACTGTCTACAACTCCACCGACTTTAGTGTCGTCTGCAAATTTACTCACCCATCCTTCTGCGCCCTCCTCTAGGTCATTTATAAAAATGACAAACAGCAACGGCCCCAGAACAGATCCTTGTGGTACGCCACTCGTAACTGAACTCCATTCTGAACATTTCCCATCAACTACCACTCTCTGTCTTCTTTCAACTAGCCAATTTCTGATCCACATCTCTAAATCACCCTCAATCCCCAGCCTCCGTATTTTCTGCAATAGCCGACCGTGGGGAACCTTATCAAACGCTTTACTGAAATCCATATACACCACATCAACTGCTCTACCCTCGTCTACCTGTTCAGTCACCTTCTCAAAGAACTCGATAAGGTTTGTGAGGCATGACCTACCCTTCACAAAACCATGCTGACTGTCCCTAATCATATTATTCCTATCTAGATGATTATAAATCGTATCTTTTATAATCCTCTCCAAGACTTTACCCACCACAGACGTTAGGCTCACCGGCCTATAGTTACCGGGGTTATCTCTACTCCCCTTCTTGAACAAAGGGACCACATTTGCTATCCTCCAGTCCTCTGGCACTATTCCTGTAGCCAATGATGACCTAAAAATCAAAGCCAAAGGCTCAGCAATCTCTTCCCTGGCTTCCCAGAGAATCCTAGGATAAATCCCATCCGGCCCCGGGGACTTATCTATTTTCACCTTGTCCAGAATTGCCAACACTTCTTCCCTACGCACCTCAATGCCATCTATTCTAATAGCCTGGGTCTCAGCATTCTCCTCCACAATATTATCTTTTTCTTGAGTGAATACTGACGAAAAGTATTCATTTAGTATCTCGCTTATCTCCTCAGCCTCCACACACAACTTCCCACCACTGTCCTTGACTGGCCCTACTCTTACCCTAGTCATTCTTTTATTCCTGACATACCTATAGAAAGCTTTTGGGTTTTCCTTGATCCTACCTGCCAAAGACTTCTCATGTCCCCTCCTTGCTCGTCTTCGCTCTCTCTTTAGATCCTTCCTCGCTTCCTTGTAACTATCAAGCGCCCCAACTGAAACTTCATGCCTCATCTTCACATAGGCCTCCTTCTTCCTCTTAACAAGAGATTCCACTTCTTTGGTAAACCACGGTTCCCTCGCTCGACCCCTTCCTCCCTGCCTGACTGGTACGTACTTATCAAGAACATGCAATAGCTGTTCCTTGAACAAGCTCCACATATCCAGTGTGCCCAACCCTTGCAGCCTACTTCTCCAACCAACACATCCTAAGTCATGTCTAATGGCTTCATAATTGCCCTTCCCCCAGCTATAACTCTTGCCCTGCGGGGTATACTTATCCCTTTCCATCACTAACGTAAAGGTCACCGAATTGTGGTCACTGTTTCCAAAGTGCTCACCTACCTCCAGATCTAACACCTGGCCTGGTTCATTACCCAAAACCAAATCCAATGTGGCCTCGCCTCTTGTTGGCCTGTCAACATATTGTGTCAGGAAACCCTCCTGCACACATTGTACAAAGAATGACCCATCTAATGTACTCGAACTATATCTTTTCCAGTCAATATTTGGAAAGTTAAAGTCTCCCATAACAACTACCCTGTTACTTTCGCTCTTTTCCAGAATCATCTTCGCCATCCTTTCCTCTACATCCCTGGAACTATTAGGTGGCCTATAGAAAACTCCCAACAGGGTGACCTCTCCTTTCCTGTTTCTAACCTCAGCCCATACTACCTCAGAAGAAGAGTCCCCATCTAGCATCCTTTCCGCCACCATAATACTGTCCTTGACTAGCAGCGCCACACCTCCCCCTCTTTTGCCCCCTTCTCTGAGCTTACTAAAACACCTAAACCCCGGAACCTGCAACAACCATTCCTGTCCCTGCTCTATCCATGTCTCTGAAATGGCCACAACATCGAAGTCCCAGGTACCAACCCATGCTGCCAGTTCCCCAACCTTATTTCGTATACTCCTGGCATTGAAGTAGACACACTTCAAACCACCTACCTGAACACTGGCACCCTCCTGCGAAGTCAAATCTGTGCTCCTGACCTCTATACTCTCAATCTCCCGTACCCCAAAACTACAATCCAGGTTCCCATACCCCTGCTGAATTAGTTTAAACCCCCCCAAAGAGCACTAACAAATCTCCCCCCCAGGATATTGGTGCCCCTCAGGTTCAGATGTAGACCATCCTGTCTATAGAGGTCCCACCTTCCCCAGAAAGAGCCCCAGTTATCCAGAAATCTGAATCCCTCCCGCCTGCACCATCCCTGTAGCCACGTGTTTAATTGCTCTCTCTCCCTATTCCTCATCTCACTATCACGTGGCACGGGCAACAACCCAGAGATAACAACTCTGTTTGTTCTCGCTCTGAGCTTCCATCCTAGCTCCCTAAAGGCCTGCCTGACATCCTTGTCCCCTTTCCTACCTATGTCGTTAGTGCCAATGTGGACTACGACTTGGGGCTGCTCCCCCTCCCCCTTAAGGACCCGGAAAACACGATCCGAGACATCACTTACCCTTGCACCTGGGAGGCAACATACCAAACGTGAGTCTCTCTCGCTCCCACAAAATCTCCTATCTGTGCCCCTGACTATTGAGTCCCCAATTACTAATGTTCTACTCCTTTCCCCCCTTCCCTTCTGAGCAACAGGGACAGACTCCGTGCCAGAGGCCCGTACCCCATGGCTTACCCCTGGTAAGTCGTCCCCCCCACAAGTATCCAAAACGGTATACTTGTTACTCAGGGGAACGACCGCAGGGGGTCCCTGCACTGACTGCTTCTTCCCAGTCCCTCTTACAGTTACCCATCTATCTCCAGTCTTTGGTGTAACTACTTCCCTGAAGCTCCTATCTATGACCCCCTCTGCCTCCCGAATGATCCGAAGTTCATCCAGCTCAAGCTCCAGGTCCCTAACACGGTTTTTGAGGAGCTGGAGTTGGGTGCACTTCCCACAGATGAAATCAGCAGGGACACTGACGGCGTCCCTCACCTCAAACATTCTGCAGGAGGAGCATTGTACTGCCTTCCCTGACATCACCTCTAGATTTAAAAAAAAACAAGAAAAAGAAAAAGAAAGAAGAGCTTACCTGATATTACCTCAAACCCTGCTCCCGCTGAAAGGTAAGCAAATTTAAAGGCACTCACTCACCTTCACGACAGGCCCCTGCTCCCGGTTCCCGACCACCGTGGGGTGGGGGGGTTGGTTAGAGGAGAAGGTAGGGTGGGAAACACTCACGAAGTGTTTCGGGTTTAAATGTCACTTGCCAACAGCCTCTCCACAAACCACCTTCAACTTAGGCTGACCGCACTGCACGTATGCAAATTTCCCCAGAACAGCTGATCAGTAGCTCTGCTCTGCTGCCCTCTGCTGGATGATTGCCTTCACTCAAACTCCTCGGGTCTACTTCGCAGATTCACCTTCAACTTAGGCTGACCGCACTGCACGTATGCAAATTTCCCCAGAACAGCTGATCAGTAGCTCTGCTCTGCTGCCCTCTGCTGGATGATTGCCTTCACTCAAACTCCTCGGGTCTACTTCGCAGATTCACCTTCAACTTAGGCTGACCGCACTGCACGTATGCAAATTTCCCCAGAACAGCTGATCAGTAGCTCTGCTCTGCTGCCCTCTGCTGGATCTACTCGACAGGACGCCCGATCAGAAGAATTCAACTCCCCTGGGCACCCACCACACGGCCCGCAACTCAACACGGTCACCCTCGCCCCAAGCATCTGAGAAATTCGACGATGGAGGTCCAGATCAACGGGTACAACACGTCGTGCCTCTTCGACTCCGGGAGCACAGAGAGCTTCATACATCCAGAGCTGGTAAGACGCTGTTCCCTCCCTATTTATCCCGTCAACCAAACTATCGCCCTCGCTTCGGGCTCCCATTCCATCCAAATCTAAGGCCGTACTACAGCAACACTAACGATTCGAGGCGCTAGCTATTCCAAATTTAAACTGTATGCCTTGCCCGACCTCTGCGCGCCACTCCTCTTAGGCTTGGATTTCCAATGTAATCTCAAGAGTCTCACCCTCAGCTTCGGCGGACCCCTGCTCCCACTCACTATCTCCAGCCTCGCCACGCTGCGAATCGCCCCCCCTCCTCTCTTCGCCAACCTCACCCCGGATTGCAAACCAGTAGCCACCCGCAGCAGGCGGTACAGCCTGCAGGATAGGGTATTTATCAGAACGGAGGTCCGAAGGCTGCTCAGTGAGGGGATCATAGAGGCTAGTAACAGTCCCTGGAGAGCTCAGGCAGTGGTCGTCAAGACCGGGGAAAAATTCCGCATGGTCATCGATTATAGTCAGACCATCAATCGCTTTACGTTCCTAGACGCGTATCCCCTCCCCAGAATTGCAGACATGGTAAACCAGATCTCCCAATATCTGGTATTTTCCACGGTGGATCTGAAGTCTGCATACCACCAGCTCCCAATCCGCCCGGAGGACCGCCACTATACGGCGTTCGAGGCCGATGGCCGCCTCTTCTATTTCCTCCGGGTCCCCTTCGGCGTCACTAATGGGGTTTCAGTGTTCCAACGAGCAATGGACCGAATGGTAGACCAGTACGGGCTGCGGGTCACGTTTCCGTATCTGGATAATGTTACCATCTGCGGCCATGACCAGCAGGACCACGACGCCAACCTCCACCGTTTTCTCCAGACGGCCCAAAAATTAAACCTTACAGATAACAAGGAGAAATGCGTGTTCCGCACAAACAGACTAGCCATCCTCGGCTACGTCGTGGAGAACGGAGTCCTGGGTCCAGACCCGGACCCCCTCTTAGAATTCCCCCTCTCCCATGGCCACAAGGCCCTCAAACGGTGCTTGGGGCTCTTTTCGTACTACGCCCAGTGGGTCCCCCAATATGCGGACAAAGCCCGCCCACTCTTCAAGGCCAAACTATTTCCCCTGTCTGCTGAGGCGCGCCAGGCCTTCAGCTGCATCAGAGACGACATCGCCAAAGCAGCCATGCATCCACTCCCTTTCAGGTTGAGAGCGACGCCTCAGAGGTAGCGCTAGCAGCCACTTTAAACCAAGCAGGGCGGCCCATTGCATTTTTCTCCCATACCCTATCCGCTTCAGAACTCCGACACTCCTCAGTCGAGAAGGAAGCACAAGCCATCATAGAACATAGAACAGTACAGCACAGAACAGGCCCTTCGGCCCTCAATGTTGTGCCGAGCCATGATCACCCTACTCAAACCCACGTATCCACCCTATACCCGTAACCCAACAAACCCCCCCCCACTTAACCTTACTTTTATTAGGTCACTACGGGCAATTTAGCATGGCCAATCCACCTAACCCGCACATCTTTGGACTGTGGGAGGAAACCGGAGCACCCGGAGGAAACCCACGTACACAGGGGGAGGACATGCAGACTCCACACAGACAGTGACCCAGCCGGGAATCGAACCTGGGACCCTGGAGCTGTGAAGCATTTATGCTAACCACCATGCTACCCTGCTGCCCCATGGTGGAGGCTATCCGACACTGGAGCCACTACCTCGCAGGTAGGAGGTTCACCCTCATTACCAACCAACGGTCGGTCGCCTTCATGTTCGACAACTCGCAAAGGGGCAAAATTTAAAATGACAAAATTCTTCGGTGGAGGATTGAACTCTCCACCTACAATTACGATATCAAATATCGACCGGGGAAGCTCAACGAGCCCTCGGATGCCCTATCCCGCGGGACATGCGCCAGCGTGCAAATCAGCCGCCTAAAAGCCATCCACGATGACCACTGCCACCCAGGGGTCACCCGGCTCGCCCACTACATCGGAGCCCGATAGTGGGCGAGCCTTTCTCCAACAAGGAGGTAAAAGCGGTTACTCAGGTAAAAGCCCGATCTGTGCGGAGTGCAAACCGCACTTCTATAGACCAGGCAGGGCCCACCTGGTCAAGGCTTCTAGGCCCTTTGAACATCTTGCGATCGATTTCAAAGGGCCACTCCCCTCCACTAACAAAAACATTTACTTCTTAACATTATTGACGAGTTCTCCCGATTCCCCTTCGCCATTCCATGCCCCGATATGACCTCCCACACAGTCATTAGGGCCCTGCATAGTGTCTTCACCCTGTTCGGTTTCCCCAGCTACGTGCACAGCGACCGGGGTGCGTCCTTTATGAGTGACGAGCTGCGTCAGTACCTGCTCGACAAGGGCATCGCATCGAGCAGGACTACCAGTTACAACCCCAGGGGGAACGGAGAGGTGGAGTGGGAGAACGTGACGGTCTGGAAGACCGTCCTACTGACCCTCAGGTCCAGGAAGCTCCAAGTTTCCCAATGGCAGGAAATCCTCCCTGACGCGCTCCACGATTAGATCCCTCCTGTGTACAGCTACCAACCAAACCCCCCACGAGCGGCTCTTCATTTTTTCCAGGGGCACTACCACAGGGGTCTCACTTCCGGCGTGGCTGAGGATGCCAGGCCCGGTTCTCCTGAGGAAGCACGTCAGGGCGCACAAGACCGACCCCATTGTTGAAAAGGTGCGTCTGCTTCATTCCAACCCACAGTACGCATTTGTTGAGTTCCCGGACGGTCACCAGGACACAGTATCCCTCCGGGACCTGGCACCCGCTGGAACCAGCTCCCCATCTACCCCCACCGAGGAATTCCTTTCCCCGTTCCCTATGCGGCTGCCCCCTTGCGCCTCCGATTCTGCGAGCTCACCCCACCAGTCCCGAGCGCCAGCACCGGCACGCCCCCCGCCCCCCCAGTCTCCATTCGACCAGGAGGTGTATGAGGCTCGGACAAGACTCGCCCCGGAGCCGGCAACCGTACTCCAGACCTCGACACCCGCCCAGCCACCGCAAAAGGCTGCAACCCCGGTGCTCCGCAGATCAAAACGGACAATTCGTCCACCGGACAGGCTGACTCTTTGAGCCATCACCCCCGCCGGACTTGATTTTTTTCACAGGGGGTGAATGTGGTGAATGTGATTCACATTATATATAGTTGCCAATATCACTCATTCGTTATCTACCCATTGTAAGTGCAGTTGCACTATCCGACCACCAGGGGGAGTCACTCTGGGAGTATGCGAGAGTTTGTACTGGGCTCCTCCCTTGGCTCCGCCCAGGACTCCTCCCTCTGGGACCGATGTATAAAGATCAGTGCCTTAGAGCCCTGAAGTTCAACGATGAATAGACTGGCTCTATTATAAGTGTATTAAAGCCTCTGTTCAGATCCAACTACACGTGTTCGCTGAATTGATGGTTCCATCAGTGGGTACGTTATTTTCTCCACTTTAAAGCTATATTGAGGGAAAAGTACCAGTTTAAAAAAAAAATTCTCTAATTTTCTATTTGGCATCAAGTCTTTTAACCAGAAACAGACTGGAGCGCTCAGTCCAGGTTTTGCACAGCCTGCAGTATTTGGGGATTCCGAGATGCTCTGTGCAGTGTGGATAAGCACATATGCAGCAAGTGGCACCGTTTTTACCAGCTGGAGAGCCGGGTTTTGGTGGTTGAGTGTCGGCAGGAGGCACAGCTGTGAACTTTATTTTTAAGTGGCATTTGAACAGTATTGGGTTACATAATTGGAATTAGTGGCAGGTGTAGATAGTAAGTTCCAATTGTTTAACTATTAATTTTAAAGCTATTTTTGAAAGATACCTATTGGTCAGAGTCATCACTCCTGGGTGAAGTTTCCTTTCCTCACAGTTTAACAAATTAAAAGAATTGTTTGGGGTTCTCTTCAGGTGATGGAACAAAGGTTGGGGTTAGGGTTGACATCCTAACAATGCACAGTGGCAGCAATGTTTAACACCTTCAAAATATACTGAAGGAACTCAACAAGAATCCTTCAACAACACCTTCCAAACCCACGACTCTACCATCAAGAAGGACAAGGGCAGCAGACACATGGGAATATCACCAGCTGCTCCTTTATACACCATCCGGACTTGGACATATATTGCTGTTCCTGCACTGTGGCTGGGTCAAAATCCTGGAACTCCCTCCCTAACTGCACTGTGGGTGTACCACATGGACTGCATTGGTTAAAGGAGGAAGCTCACCACCACCTTCTCAAGGGCAATTGGTGTCATGTGTGTGAGTACCTTTAAGAAATGGGTGTTTATCAAATAGCTGCAGTGATGTCAGTGTATGGGTGGGGCTGAGCTCTGCTCTGTCATTTGAGCTGGAAGCCATTTTGTAGCTCTGTGTTTTTTTTTAGTTTGGGCTGTGAGTTGGCGTGCTGCAGTGAATGCAAGCACATGTGTATCAATCTCTCTCTGCAATCTAAAGAATGTGTTCCGCTCATTGGATTGGATTGGATTTGTTTATTGTCTATACCAAGGTACAGTGAAAAGTATTTTTCTGCAAGCAGCTCAACAGATCATTCAGTACATGGGAAGAAAAGGGAATTAAACAGAATTCAAGAAAATACATGAGAATACATAATAGGGCAACACAATATATACAATGTACTACATAAGCATTGGCATCGGATGAAGCAGACACGGGTGTAGTGTTAATGAGGTCAGTCCATAAGAGGGTCATTTAGGAGTCTGGTGACAGTGGGGAAGAAGCTGTTTTTGAGTCTGTTCGTCCGTGTTCTCAGACTTCTGAATCTCCTGCCCGATGGAAGAAGTTGGAAAAGTGAGTAAGCCGGGTGGGAGGAATCCTTGATTATGCTGCCTGCTTTCCCCCGGCAGCGGGAGGTATAGATGGAATCAATGGATGGGAGGCAGGTTCGTGTGATGGACTGGGCGGTATTCACGACTCTCTGAAGTTCCTTGCGGTCCTGGGCCGAGCAGTTGCCATACCAGGCTGTGATGCAGCCCGATAGGATGCTCTCTATAGTGCATCTGTAAAAGTTGGTAAGGGTTAATGTGGACATGCCGAATTTCCTTAGTTTCCTGAGGAAGTAAAGGCACTGTTGTGCTTTCTTGGTGATAGCGTCGACATGAGTGGACTAGGATAGAGGACTATTGTGGAGGAGGTGTTGGTGTTCATTCTTACTGACTGTGGTCTGTTGGTCAGAAAGTCAAGGATCCAGTTGCAGAGTGGAGAGCCAAGTCCTAAGTTTTGGAACTTTGATATGAGCTTGGTTGGGATTATGGTGTTGAAGGCGGAGCTGTAGTCTGATGTAGGAGTCCTTGTTTTCGAGATGCTCTTGGGATGAGTGTAGGGTCAGGGAAATGGCGTCTGATGTGGACCGGTTGCGACGGTATGCGAATTGAAGTGGGTCAAGGCGTTCCGGGAGTATGGAGGTGATGCGCTTCATGATCAGCCTCTCGAAGCACTTCATTACAACTGATGTCAGGGCCACCAGGCGGTAGTCATTGAGGCACGTTGCCTGGTTCTTCTTTGGTACCGGTATGATGGTGGTCTTCTTGAAGCAGGTGGGGACCTCGGAGTGGAGTAGGGATAGGTTAAAGATGTCTGTGAAAACCTCTGCCAGCTGGTCCGCGCAGGCTCTGAGTGCACAACCGGGGATCCCGTCCGGGCCCATCGCCTTCCGTGGGTTTACTTTCAGGAAGGCCGATCTGACTTCGGAAACTGTGATGGTGGGTATGGGTGAATTATGGGTTGCTGGGGCACTCGATAGCGGATTGTTGGTTACCTGCTCAAACCGAGCATAGAATGCATTAAGTTCATCGGGGAGGGGTGCACTGCTGCCAGAGATACTGCTCGGCTTCGCTTTGTAGCCCGTTATGTTGCTTAGTCCTTGCCACAACCGCCGAGAGTCTGTCTGTGACTCTAGTTTAGTTTGATATTCTCTCTTGGCATCTCGGATGGCTTTGCGGAGGTCATACCTGGATTTCTTGTATAGGACAGGGTCGTCTGCCTTGAACGCCTCAGATCTGTCCTTCAGTAGGGAGTCAATCTCGCGGTTGAGCCATGGTTTCCGGTTGGGGAACGTACGTACTGCTTTCTTTGGCACGCAGTCATCCACACATTTGCTGATGAAGTCTGTGACGGTGGTGACATACTCATTTAAGTTAGTCGCTGAGTTCTTAAATATGGACCAGTCCACTGTCTCCAAGCAGTCACGTAAGAGCTCTTCTGTCTCATCGGACCAGCACTGCACAACCTTCTTTTGATCATTTCAACGCAGTACCTGTTTCTGTAAGGAATGCAAACTTGCTGTCTGTATTAAAAACGGGTTTGACTTGATGGATGTTGTTGGGAAAGTTGTTGAGGGTTACCTATAGAATAGTATCTTTGGGGAAAGTATCAATGTTAGTATTTGTTAAGATGTTAATGTGGGTGTTTATAAAGTGGTAACTGGATTTATAAAAATAAACATTGTTTTTTGTTTCATGATTCCTAAGGTCTCTGTTGTATCACACTTGGAAAGTGGCCCTTGTGCTTCCCACAACTAAAATCTATAAAAAATTGTGGGTCAGGTTAACTCCATAATATACTTTGGAAATTTATAAACCGTGGCCCATAATAAATTGGGGACTCAAGGGGGATAAGAGTCTATCTATTGAGTTGGCTTTGTGAACTTAAATCAGTGAGGGGTGAGCATATTTGGGTTCATCTTTTCAGGTGTGGTATTTTAGTTTAAGTAGGGAGTGTGTGGTGGACAATGGCTCTTTCAGAGGCTCAGATGTTTTGGGGGGTGGAGATGGTCACACGCAGTACCTTACGGGCAGAGACTAAAAACAGACTATTAGATTTGGCAAATACATTGCATTTAACATTACCTGACAAGGTACAAAAAGAAGAGGTAGTTATGGTGGTGGCTAAGCATTTAAAACTGCCTGTGATACAGTCAGACTCATTGGAAATGGCAAAAATTCAGTTACAAATTAAACATCTGGAACATGAGAAAGATTTAAAGCAGCTTGAGTACAAAAGAGATAGAGAGGAAAAAGAAAAAGAGAGAGAAGGAAGGAAAACAGAAAGAATAGCCCTAGCAAAACAAAAAGAAAGAGAAAGGGAAATACAGATCAGGGAAAAAGAAAGAGAGAGAGAGTTTGAACTTCGGAAAATGGCCATGAAACATGACAGCCAGTTAAAATTGGTGGATGTAAAGGGAAATGTACAGTTTGAGGATAGTGATGAGGATAAAGAGAAAGAGCATCAAAGTCGAATACTTGGTGGGGATCTATTTAAATGTGTCCAAACATTGCCAAAGTTTGATCAGAAGGACGTGGAAGCCTTTTTTATTTCAATTGAAAAGGTAGCCAAATAAAATGGCCATAGGAAATGTGGGTATTACTGATTCAAACAAGGTTGGTAGGTAGAGTGAGTGAAGTGTTTGCATCACTATCAGAGGATTGGATTGGATTGGATTGGATTTGTTTATTGTCACGTGTACCGAGGTACAGTGAAAAGTATTTTTCTGCAAGCAGCTTAACAGATCATTCAGTACATGGGAAGGAAAGGGAATTAAACAAAATTCAAGAAAATACATAATAGGGCAACACAAGATATACAATGTAACTACATAAGCATTGGCATCGGATGAAGCATACAGGGTGTAGTTAATGAGGTCAGTCAATAAGAGGGTCATTTAGGAGTCTGGTGACAGTGGGAAGGAAGCTGATTTTGAGTCTGTTCGTGCATGTTCTCAGACTTCTGTATCTCCTGCCCGATGGAAGAAGTTGGAAAAGTGAGTAAGCCGGGTGGGAGGGATCCTTGATTATGCTGCCCGCTTTCCCCAGGCAGTGGGAGGTGTAGATGGAGTCAATGGATGGGAGGCAGGTTTGTGTGATGGACTGGGCGTTATTCACGACTCTCTAATGTCCCTTGCGGTCCTGGGCCGAGCAGTTGCCATACCAGGCTGTGATGCAGCCCGATGGGATGCTTTCCACAGTGCATCTGTAAAAGGTGGTAAGGGTTAATGTGGACATGCTGAATTTCCTTAGTTTCCTGAGGAAGTATAGGCGCTGTTGTGCTTTCTTGGTGATAGCGTCGACGTGAGTGGACCAGGACAGATTTTTGGTGATGTGCACCCCTAGAAATTTGAAACTGCTAACTATCTCCACCTCGGCCCCGTTGATGCTGACAGGGGTGTGTACAGTACTTTGCTTCCTGAAGTCGATACCCAGCTCTTTAGTTTTGCTGGCATTGAGGGAGAGATTGTTGTCGTTACACCACTCCACTAGGTTCTCCACTAGGAGGTGTCTGAGTCGCATGAGGAGGTGAAGAAATCCATCTTATGTGCATATGAACTAGTGCCTGAAGCCGACAGACAAAGGTTTAGAAATTTAAGGAAAGAATTTGGTCAAACATACATGGAGCTTGAAAGGATCAAACAGAGTAATTTTGATAGGTGGATAAGGTCTTTGAAAATAGACCAAATGTATGAAGCTCTCAGAGAAATTATACTTATAGAGGAGTTTGAGGGCGCGATTCTCCGCCCCCCCACGACGGGTCGGAGAATAGCGGGAGGGCCTTCCCGACATTTTTCCCGACCTCCCGCTATTCTCCCCCCCCCACGGCCGCCCCACAACACGAATTGCTGCTCGCCGTTTTTTTACGGCGAGCAGTGATTCTCCCCTATCCGATGGGCCGATTTCCCAGGCCTTTACGGCCGTTTTCACGAACTCCAACACACCTGCTCTCACCGTTCGTGAAAACGGCCGCAAAGTGCCGTTCTGGAGAACCATGGCACCGATTGGCACGGCCGCACCGATCGCGGGCAGCGGGTCCGAACCCCGCGCACTCTTTGTTCCTCCGCCGCCCTGCTTGATCAGTCCGCGGGGCGGCTGAGGGGCATGACGGCCCGCGCATGCGTGGGTTTCACGCATATGCGTGATGACGTCATTCGCGCATGCGTGGGTTGGAGCCGTCCAATCCGCGCATGCACGGCTGACGTCATCGTGCGCGTCAGCCGCCGTTACCCTTGGCGCGCGGGCTTAGCGAAGTTCGCTAAGCCTGCGATGCCGTGGTTCACGGGGCCCCGTTGCTAGCCCCGACCAGGGAGCAGAATCGGGTCCCGGGAGGGGGCGCGGAGGCTGCCGTGAAACACGGTCAGTTTCACGGCAGCCTTCACGACTCTCCGCATTTGCGGAGAATCACGCCCTGAATTCCTGATGTAGTGAGAACTCATGTGGAAGAACAGAGGGTTAAAACTCCGAGGTTAGCAGCAAAAATGGCAGATGATTATGACTTAGTTCATCAATCAAAGTTTGGTTTCGGAAATCAGTTTCAGCCGGCGAGGGATAGAAACTGGGGAAAAGACAAATACTCAAGTGGTAAAGGTAAAGGCAATCTGATGGGAGATAATAAGGAGAGTGTACCTCAGATAAAAAAGGAAATCCAGGAGGGGAGAAGAGACTTGAAAAGTTTCAAATGTTTTCATTTCACTGCAATAAACTAGGTCATGTAAAGTCACACAGTGTTGGTGGTTGAAGAAAAGCACTGGGAAGGCTGATGTGGTAAAACAGGATAAGACAGTGGGGTTTGTTAAAGTGGTCAAGGAATGCCCAAGTGAAGCGAAGGAGGTGTAAAAGTCTGTACAGCCTGATCAAGAGGTGATTGATCAGATGGTGCCAGATCTCTTTAAATAATTTACTTGTGTGGGTAAAGTTTACTCATATGTAACAGGAGGAGCAGGTAAAGAAGTCAGAATTTTAAGGGATACGGGAGCTAGTCAATCTTTGACTGTAAGAGATGAGGAGTTATGTAGTTTGGGAGGAATGTTGCCGGAAAAGGTGGTAATATGTGGAATTCAGGGTGAGAAGAGTAGTGTTCCATTATATAAGGTAAGGTTGGAAAGTCCAATGAAGACTGGTGAAGTGGAAGTAGGAGTAATAGAGAAACTATCTTGTCCAGGAATACAGTTTATCTTGGGTAATGATATAGCTGGATCGCAGGTGGGAGTGATGCCTACTGTGGTTGATAAGCCAGTGGAAAATCAGACAACTGAAGTGTTGAAGGACGAATAGCCTGCGATTTTTCCGGATTGTGTAGTAACAAGGTCGCAAAGTCACAGGTTAAGGCAAGAGGAGAAATCAAAGAGTGAAGATAAAGTTGAAGTGCAATTATCAGAAACGATTTTTGATCAGATGGTTGGAAAAGAATTGGTGGAGGATGAGGCAGATATTTTTAGTTCAGGAAAATTGGCGGAGTTACAACAGAAAGATGTAGAAATAAAATGGATGTATCAGAAAGCATACACAGAAGAGGAATCTGAGTGTATACCAGAATGTTATTACCGTAAAAGTGATGTCTTGATGAGAAAATGGATACCTTTACATATGCAGGCGGATGAAAAGTGGGCAAAAGTTCATCAAGTCGTATTGCTGGTAGGGTACAGAAAGGAGGTGTTGTGAGTAGCACATGAGGTACCAGCAGGAGGTCATTTTGGAGTCAGGAAAATTCAAGCTAAAATACAAAAACATTTTTATTGGCCTGGACTAGATACAGATGTAGTTGAATTTTGTTGATCATGTCACACACGTCAAGTGATAGGGAAACCTCAAGCAATGATAAAACCAGTGCCCTTAATACCAATTCCAGCATTTGAGGAACCTTTTTCAGGGGTCCTCATTGATTGTGCAGGACCGCTTCCTAAAACAAAAAGTGGGAATCAATATCTATTGACTATAATGGAAGTGTCTACTAGGTTTCCACAGGCCATTCCGATAAACAATATTACAGCTAAAAATACTTAAATTCTTACTTCGACATGGACTACCTACAGAAATACAATCGGATCAAGGATCAAATTTTACCACAAAGTGATTCAAGAAGTTATGAATAGCTTAGGAATAAAACAATTTAAGTCAACTGCGGAAAATTCCAGAATCGAAAGGTGGCATCAGACATTAAAGACAATGTTGAGGGCTTATTGTCAAGATTATCCAGTGGAATGGGATAAATTCATACTGTTTGCAATTAGGGATGCACCTAATGAGTCAACCAAATTCAGTCCTTTTGAACGAATTTTTGGTCATGAGGTAAGAGGACTAATTAAATTGATTAAGGAAAAATTGCTGAGTGAGAAATCGGAACTTACATTATTGGATTACGTGTCAAATTTTAGGGAACGACTAAATTGGGCAGGTGAATTAGCGAAACACCATTTAAAAGTTGCACAGCATATGATGAAACGGGTAGCGGACGAGAAATCCAAAGTTCGTAGTTTTGCCAGTAGAGATAAAGTTTTAGTATTGTTACAGTGGTAGGTGAACCTTTAAAGGCAAGGTTATGTGGACCTTGTACAGCAGTTATCATGGGGGATTTTAATCTACATGTCGATGGGTTTAACCAGGTCGGTCAAGGCAACCTTGAGGAGGAGTTTATAGAATGTATCCGCGATAGTTTCCTAGAACAGTATGTAATGGAACCTATGAGGGAACAAGCGGTCCTAAATCTTGTCCTGTGTAATGAGACAGGATTGATTCATGACCTCATAGTTAGGGATCCTCTCGGAAGGAGCGATCACAATCTGGTGGAATTTAAAATACAGATGGAGGGTGAGAAAGTAAAATCAAATACTAGTGTTTTGTGTTTAAACAAAGGAGATTAGAACATAGAACATAGAACATAGAACACTACAGCGCAGTACGGGCCCTTCGGCTCTCGATGTTGCGCCGACCTGTGAAACCATCTGAAGCCTATCTGACCTACACTATTCCATTTTCATCCATATGTCTATCCAGTGACCACTTAAATGCCCTTAAAGTTGGCGAGTCTACTACTGTTGCAGGCAGGGCGTTCCGCACCCCTACTACTCTCTGAGTAAAGAAACTGCCTCTGACATCTGTCCTATATCTACCACCCCTCAATTTGAAGCTATGTCCCCTCGTGTTGGTCATCACCATCCGAGGAAAGAGACTCTCACTGTCCACCCTATCTAACCCTCTGACTATCTTGTATGTCTCTATTAAGTCATCTCTCAGCCTTCTCCTCTCTAACGAAAACAACCTCAATTCCCTGAGCCTTTCCTCGTAAGACCTTCCCTCCATACCAGGCAACATCCTAGTAAATCTCCTCTGAACCCTTTCCAAAGCTTCCACATCCTTCCTATAATGTGGTGACCAGAACTGCACGCAGTACTCCAGGTGCGGCCGCACCAGAGTTATGTACAGCTGCAGCATGACATTGTGGTTCCGAAACTCAATCCCCCTGCTTATAAAGGCTAGCACACCATATGCCTTCTTAACAGCCCTATTAACCTGGGTGGCAACTTTCAGGGATTTATGTACCTGGATGCCGAGATCTCTCTGTTCATCTACACTACCAAGAATCTTGCCATTAGCCCAGTGCTCTGCATTCCTGTTACTCCTTCCAAAGTGAACCACCTCACACTTTTCCGCATTCCACACCCTCTTCCAGGTCATTTATAAAAATGACAAACAGCAGTGGCCCCAAAACAGATCCTTGCGGTACACCACTAGTAACTGAACTCCAGGATGAACATTTGCCATCAACCACCACCCTCTGTCTTCTTTCAGCTAGCCAATTACTGATCCAAACTGCTAAATCACCTTCAATTCCATACTTCCTTATTTTCTGCAATAGCCTACCGTGGGGAACCTTATCAAACGCCTTACTGAAATCCATATACACCACATCAACAGCTTTACCCTGATCCACCTGTTTGGTCACCTTCTCAAAAAACTCAATAAGGTTTTTGAGACATGACCTACCCTTCACAAAACCGTGTTGACTATCGCTAATCAACTTGTTCTTTTCAAGATGATTATAAACCCTATCTCTTATAACCTTTTCCAACATTTTACCCACAACCAAAGTAAGGCTCACAGGTCTATAATTACCAGGGTTGTCTCTACTCCCCTTCTTGAACAAGGGGACAACATTTGCTATCCTCCAGTCTTCCGGCACTATTCCTGTCGACAAAGACGACATAAAGATCAAGGACAAAGGCTCTGCAATCTCCTCCCTGGCTTCCCAGAGAATCCTAGGATAAATCCCATCTGGCCCAGGGGACTTATCTATTTTGACATTTCCCAAAATTGCTAACACCTCCTCCTTTTGAACCTCAATTCCATCTAGCCTGGTCGACTGAACCTGAGTGTTCTCCTCGACAACATTGTCTTTCTCCAGTTTAAACACTGACGAAAAATATCCATTTAACGCTTACAAGGGGATGAGAGAAGAACTAGCTAAGGTAGACTGGGAGCTAAGACTTTATGGTGGAATAGTTGAGGAACAGTGGAGAACCTTCCAAGCGATTTTTCACAGTGCTCAGCAAAGGTTTATACCAACAAAAAGGAAGGACGGAAGAAAGAGGGAAAATTGACCGTGGATATCTAAGGAAATAAGGGAGAGTATCAAATTGAAGGAAAAAGCATATAAAGTGGCAAAGATTGCTGGGAGATTAGAGGACTGGGAAATCTTTAGGGGGCAACAGAAAGCTACTAAAAAAGCTCTAAAGAAGAGTAAGATAGAGTATGAGAGTAAACTTGCTCAGAATATAAAAACAGACAGTAAAAGTTTTTACAAATATATAAGACAAAAAAGAGTGGCTAAGGTAAATATTGGTCCTTTAGAGGATGAGAAGGGAGTTTTAATAATGGGAAATGAGGAAATGGCTGAGGAACTGAACAGGTTTTTTGGGTCGGTCTTCACAGTGGAAGACACAAATAACATGCCAGTGACTGATAGAAATGAGGCTGTGACAGGTGAGGACCTTGAGAGGATTGTTATCACTAAGGAGGGAGTGATGGGCAAGCTAATGGGGCTAAAGGTAGACAAGTCTCCTGGCCCTGATGGAATGCATCCCAGAGTGCTAAAAGAGATGGCTAGGGAAATTGCAGATGCACTAGTGATAATTTACCGAAATTCACTAGACACTGGGGTGGTCCCGGTGGATTGGAAATGAGCAAACGTGACGCCACTGTTTAAAAAAGGAGGTAGGCAGAAAGCAGGAAATTATAGGCCAGTGAGCTTAACTTCGGTAGTAGGGAAGATGCTGGAATCTATCATCAAGGAAGAAATAGCGAGGCATCTGGATAGAAATTGTCCCATTGGGCAGACGCAGCATGGGTTCATAAAGGGCAGGTCGTGCCTAACTAATTTAGTGGATGTTTTTGAGGACATTACCAGTGCAGTAGATAATGGGGAGCCAATGGATGTGGTATATCTGGATTTCCAGAAAGCCTTTGACAAGGTGCCACACAAAAGGTTGGTGCATAAGATAAAGATGCATGGCATTAAGGGTAAAGTAGTAGCATGGATAGAGGATTGGTTAATTAATAGAAAGCAAAGAGTTGGGATAAATGGGTGTTTCTCTGGTTGGCAATCAGTAGCTAGTGGTGTCCCTCAGGGATCCGTGTTGGGCCCACAATTGTTCACAATTTACATAGATGATTTGGAGTTGGGGACCAAGGGCAATGTGTCCAAGTTTGCAGATGACACTAAGATGAGTGGTAAAGCGAAAAGTGCAGAGGATACTGGAAGTCTGCAGAGGGATTTGGATAGGTTAAGTGAATGGGCTAGGGTCTGGCAGATGGAATACAATGTTGACAAATGTGAGGTTATCCATTTTGGTAGGAATAACAGCAAACGGGATTATTATTTAAACGATAAAATATTAAAGCATGCCGCTGTTCAGAGAGACTTGGGTGTGCTAGTGCATGAGTCACAGAAGGTTGGTTTACAAGTGCAACAGGTGATTAAGAAGGCAAATGGAATTTTGTCCTTCATTGCTAGAGGGATGGAGTTTAAGACTAGGGAGGTTATGTTGCAATTGTATAAGGTGTTAGTGCGGCCACACCTGGAGTATTGTGTTCAGTTTTGGTCTCCTTACTTGAGAAAGGACGTACTGGCGCTGGAGGGTGTGCAGAGGAGATTCACTAGGTTAATCCCAGAGCTGAAGGGGTTGGATTATGAGGAGAGGTTGAGTAGACTGGGACTGTACTCGTTGGAATTTAGAAGGATGAGGGGGGATCTTATAGAAACATTTAAAATTATGAAGGAAATAGATAGGATAGATGCGGGCAGGTTGTTTCCACTGGCCGGTGACAGCAGAACTAGGGGACATAGCCTCAAAATAAGGGGAAGTAGATTTAGGACTGAGTTTAGGAGGAACTTCTTCACCCAAAGGGTTGTGAATCTTTGGAATTCCTTGCTCAGTGAAGCAGTTGAGGCTTCTTCATTACATGTTTTTAAGGCAAAGATAGATAGTTTTTTGAAGAATAAAGGGATTAAGGGTTATGGTGTTCGGGCCGGAAAGTGGAGCTGAGTCCACAAAAGATCAGCCATGATCTAATTGAATGGCGGAGCAGGCTCGAGGGGCCAGATGGCCTACTCCTGCTCCTAGTTCTTATGTTCTTATGTTCTTATCAGATTGAAAGGAAATTAAGTGAGGTGAATTATGTGGTAAGAACGCCAGATAGAAAGAAAACTCACCGAGTGTGTCATGTGAATGTGCTTAAAAGGTACTTTGAAAGGGAAAGCGAGCAAAAGAAAGAGATTTTAATGATTTTAACTCAAAATGACGGACCAAATCCAGATGACTTTGAATTTGACATACCTCAAATTAAATTTAAAAATGAGGATGTTCTTAAAAATTGGAATAAATTGTTGAGTTACCTTCCAGAGGAAAAACGAACTGACCTGAAAGAGTTATTGATATCACATGGGCAAGTTTGTGGGGATAAGTTGGGGAGTACTAAAATGGCTACACATGACGTAGATTTCAGCTTTTGAGACTTCAGATGGTATATACCAATTCAAAGTTATGTCATTGGATAGGCATATGGACGATAAGGGAATAGTGTAGAGGGACTTTAGAGGGGTTTCACAGGATGGCGCAACATCGAGGGCCGAAGGGCCTGCACTGCGCTGTAATGTTCTACGTAGATGTGGGAAACGCTGTTCCTATTAAACAACATCCATACAGACTTAACCCTTTAAAATTGACACAGGTTAACAACAAAATTAGAAGTATGCTTAAAACTGGCATCATTGAAGTGGGTTGCAGCCAATGGAGCTTACCCATAGTGATGCTACCTAAACCACATGGTACCCAATGGACTATAGAAAGGTTAATGCAGTTACAAGAACAGACTCTATCCTATCCCACATTTGGAGGATTGTATTGAGACAGTGAGACAATACGCTTTTATTTCCAAACTGGATTTACTTATAGACTGCTGGCAGGTACCTTTATCCGAAAGGGCGAAGGAGATTTCAGCTTTTGTGACTCCAGATAGTATATACCAATTCAAAGTTATGTCATTTGGCATGAAAAATGCCCCAGCCACATTTTAACGGTTAACTAACAAAGTTGTTTCCGGATTACTCAATTGTGCGGTATACATCGATGATCTGATCATTTTTAGCCAGACATGTAAAGAATATTTAAAGCATCTGATGGAGTTATTAAATTGACTTCAGGAGGGGGGTTTGGTGGTAAACCTAGCCGAAAGTGAATTTGGAAAAGCCCAAGTCACTTTTCTGGGCCATATAATCGGACATGGTCGAATGGTTCCACGGGATGTGAAAACAAAAGTTATTGGGGAGTTTCCGTATTATTTCCTCAACATGAAGGGAAATAATGCGATTTCTTAGCATGAGTGGATTTGATCGAACATTTGTGCCGAATTTCTGCAGCATGGTTGCTCCACTGATGGACTTGCTGAAGAAATGTCAAAGGTTTCAGTGGACAGCGGAGTTTCAACAGGCATTTGACGGCCTGAAAGCTGTGATAACCAAAGTTTAGAATTTAGAACAGTACAGCACAGAACAGGCCCTTCGGCCCTCAATGTTGTGCCGAGCAATGATCACCCTACTCAAACTCACGTATCCACCCTATACCCGTAACCCAACAACTCCCCCTTAACCTTACTTTTTAGGACACTACGGGCAATTTAGCATGCCCAATCCACCTAACCCGCACATCTTTGGACTGTGGGAGGAAACCGGAGCACCCGGAGGAAACCCACGCACACACGGGGAGGACGTGCAGACTCCGCACAGACAGTGACCCAGTCGGGAACCGAACCTGGGACCCTGGAGCTGTGAAGCATTGATGCTAACCACCATGCTACCATGCTGCCCAAGTTCCTGTGTTGGAGAATGACAAAGGACTCTGCGATCAGATTGAACTAAAGTATCTTTAGTAAAGTAAAAGTAAACTAAAGTAAAGTGGGCAGCACGGTAGCATTGTGGATAGCACAATCGCTTCACAGCTCCAGGGTCCCAGGTTTGGTTCCGGCTTGGGCCACTGTCTGCGCGGAGTCTGCACATCCTCCCCGTGTGTGTGTGGGTTTCCTTCGGGTGCTCCGGTTTCCTCCCACAGTCAAAAGATGTGCAAGTTAGGTGGATTGGAGATGATAAATTGCCCTTAGTGTCCAAAATTGCCTTTAGTGTTGGGTGGGGTTACTGGGTTATGGGGATAGGGTGGAGGTGTTAACCTTGGGTAGGGTGCTCTTTACAGGAGCTGGTGCAGACTCGATGGGTCGAATGGCCTCCTTCTGCACTGTAAATTCTATGTAATTCTATGTATCTGACTTTAAAGAGAAATGCCGAAGCGTAGAGAAATAGATGGATCGTGCAGAGACCTTTTTGTCCAAAGAGTCTGTCAATCAAGAAGGAATCCAATTGGACGAAGAAGAACTAAAATGAACTATGTTATTACGAATGTTTGCGTGTTTTGTTTTGTTAAACAAAAACTATGTTCACTGTCAATATTTCTTAAAGGAAGGTAAAAAGGTGAAACATGAAACCATTTTGAAGTTGATGGTTTATTTTTTTTTCTTGGGGAGGAGGCGTCATGTGTGTGTGTACCTTTAAGAAATAGGTGTTTATCAAATAGCTGCAGTGATGTCAGAGTATGGGAGGAACTGAGCTCTGCTCTGTCTTTTATGTTCAGTTTGAGCTGGAAGCCATTTTGTAGATGTGTTTTTTTTAGTGTGGGAAGAATAGTATCTTTGGGGAAAGTATCAGTGTTAGCATTTGATAAGATATTAATGTGGTGTTTATAAAGTGGTAACTGGATTTATAAAAATAAACATGGTTTTTTGTTTAAAGATTCCTAAGGTGTCTGTTGCATCCACTTGGAAAGTGGCCCTTGTGCTCCCCACAACCAAAATCTATTAAATATCGTGGGTCAGGTTAACTCCATGATATATTTGGAGTTTTCTAAACTCTGGCCCATAATATTAGGGATGGGTAATAAATGCTCTCGAGCCGGCCTTGCCCACTTCCATTCATAAATTTAAAAACATTCACTGAGACTGTACAATGTTACGCAAGACACTTGTTTCTACATACCCATTTTATTGTGTTGTTCTTCCACAATTAAAATCATTAATTTCTGTTTCAAACATTAGAAAAAGAGAAATAAAATGAAGGAGAGTTAGAGAGAGAGACATAAAGGAAAGGGTCAGAGAGAAATAAACCATTTTAAATCAGCTGATGTAAGGTGATTTGGAATGTGTAAAGAACCTCTTTTAAATCCTTGTCTGACCCTTGTTTCCATTTTCTAACTTCTGTTCCATTGGCAGCTTCAATTCTGCAGATTGTGCTTTTAACTTCTATATTTGGACGAGTACTGAAAACTCCCTTGATCTAATATTATATTTGAACTAGCCCAGGCACACCCCTCGATGCAGTGTGCTATGTGACAGGGTCCCGTGATGTTATTTGATGGACTTGGTTAGCAGACAATTAGCTCTTTTGAAATCAGGGTCTTTGTCGGGCTCTCAATTCTGATTGGGTGGGCTGGTTCCGGAATGTTCTGGAAAACACAGGCAAGCTCCATTTTGCAGAGCTAGGTTTCAGCTCTGTGTAAACATTGGAGAGGTTCTCTCAGCTAAAGTTGACGATTAAGGCCCTCTCCATTCAGGCCTGTGGAGGTAACATTTGATTGAAAGGCTTCAGGCAGTAGACACACATGTGAAAGTTTAATCCTCTGTTTGAACACTGGAAAAGCCCAGATTGATATCTCTCCTGAGAATTCTAAAAGGTCCTGAAAAGTCGGGCAATTGTGAAGCCAGAGCTTTGAATTCTCTGTTCCTGAAAGTTCAGAATAACCTGTTTGAAAATCCATTTAAAACTGTCATGTTGAGAACTTTAGATTTGACTCAGTGGGGCTGGTAGTCCATCTTGTGGTCGTAAATTAGAATTGTTCAGACCTGAAGGAAAGCCAGGTTGATACAAGTGAATGTGACTCGCCTTAGAAAGCCTTATAGGCTGAGAGTTCTAATTGAAGGTTCCAGCAAGAAGTTCCAATCCAATCCGTGGACTTCAACACTTTGTGTCCCGAAGAGATCACCGCCTATAAAGTCCTCAGCCTCAACAGTGAAAATCCTCAGATCTCTCATCCCTCGTTTAAGCCCCGTTATTTGTGGCACGGTGGCACAGTGGCTAGCACTACTCCCTCACATCGCCGAGGACCACGGGTCACTGTCTATGTGAAGTTTGCATATTCTCCCTGAGTCTGCGTGGTTCTCACCCCGCCAGACGCAAAGATTTGTAGGGTAGGTAGATTGGCCAGGCTAAATTGCCCTTAATTGGAAAAAAAGAATCAGGTACTCTTAAGTATTTGGGAAAAAAATGTTGATTCTTCCCTAGAACCCACTGTGTGTCTGGGTGGTGGGAGGGAATAATTAGTTTAACAGACCATTGTTCTATTATTACCATTGTATGTTTATCACTTCCCTTGTCATAAATAAACAGTTTTTAAAAATGTTTTACTGACAAATCTGGTGCCTGTAAGTCATTGGAGCAGACAAGGGTCAAAAATCTCAGGACAGTATCCAAATTATTGGTTTTGTTGGGAATCCGGGCCTGTGGGGCTGTAATTGGCCATGCACTTGATCGAGATCTGAGTGTTACACTGCAGTTTGGATGGGGAAGTTAGTTCAGGGCCTTTCATCATCCCAGAGTCTCTCTGGATTTTAGTGACCATTATGAAATGCTGATGGTGGATTGTGTTTGTAGACATGCTCCTAATGTTTTGTTTATTCTAACAGGAGCGTGTCTTCCATGGGACCCAATCTCAGACTCACCTGTCAAGGTGAGTCAATCCTTCAGTCACTTCCTGAATGTTACATAGAACACAGAACATTACAGCACAGTAGGTTATAATGACAGAGGGTGTTATGAGTTAAGCATGGATACATTATTGCCTCTTTCTCCTTCTGTTCTCTGCACAAGGGTGGCGCCAACCACAGCACCTTGATGCCCATCATGGGCAGGACATAGAGGCAGGTCCTGAAACAACACCAGCCAGAATAATGATTGAACACCATGGTGTTAGCACCAATCTGATCCACATTGCCTGTCCACACTGGGAGGCACAGCATTGTAGTATTCACACTTAATCCAGAGTGAGAATTACTAACTAGTAATCCAGAGACCTAGGGAAATGCTCTTGGGGACCTGGGTTCAAATCCCACCACGGCAGATGTTAGAATTTGCATTTAATAAAAGTCTGGAGTTAAAAGTCCATGGCCATGAAACCATTGTCAATTGTCGTAAAATCCATCTGCACCACTAATATCCTTTAGGGAAGAAAATCTGTCGTCCTTACCTGGTCTGGTCTCCATGTGACATTTGACCCACAGCAATGTGCTCTTAAATGGGCAATGAATGCTGGCCCAGTCAGCAACATAGAACATAGAACATTACAGCGCAGTACGGGCCCTTCGGCCCTCGATGTTGCGCCGACCTGTGAAACCATCTGAAGCCTATCTGACCTACACTATTCCATTTTCATCCATATGTCTATCCAGTGACCACTTAAATGCCCTTAAAGTTGGCGAGTCTACTACTGTTGCAGGCAGGGCGTTCCGCACCCCTACTACTCTCTGAGTAAAGAAACTGCCTCTGACATCTGTCCTATATCTACCACCCCTCAATTTGAAGCTATGTCCCCTCGTGTTGGTCATCACCATCCGAGGAAAGAGACTCTCACTGTCTACCCTATCTAACCCTCTGACTATCTTATATGTCTCTATTAAGTCACCTCTCAGCCTTCTCCTCTCTAACGAAAACAACCTCAAGTCCCTGAGCCTTTCCTCGTAAGACCTTCCCTCCATACCAAGCAACATCCTAGTAAATCTCCTCTGAACCCTTTTCAAAGCTTCCACATCCTTCCTATAATGTGGTGACCAGAACTGCACGCAGTACTCCAGGAGCGGCCGCACCAGAGTTATGTACAGCTGCAGAATGACCTTGTGGCTCCGAAACTCAATCCCCCTACTGATAAAGGCTAGCACACCATATGCCTTCTTAACAGCCCTAGTAACCTGGGTGGCAACTTTCAGGGATTTAAGTACCTGGATGCCGAGATCTCTCTGTTCATCTACACTACCAAGAATCTTGCCATTAGCCCAGTACTCTGCATTCCTGTTACTCCTTCCAAAGTGAACCACCTCACACTTTTCCGCATTAAACTCCATCTGCCACCTCTCAGCCCAGCTCTGCAGCTCAAAAAACTCAATAAGGTTTGTGAGGCATGACCTACCCTTCACAAAACCGTGTTGAGTATCGCTATCCCATGCACAAATTTTTTTTTAAATTCTGAATTACAGGCATACTATAGTCTGGATGGTGATGGTAGAGGCTCCAATATTCCTTCCACGGCCAGCCAGGAATCTGGTGCTCAACCTGTTTGGCAGCGTTATCAACACATCTTCCCGGGTTATCAAATCCTAGAGCTCAGAACTTCTGTCTCAGTGTCTGACCACCTTAAGATCTCCTCTACAATATTGGTTAAGGGTCAGAAAGTAAAGAGTGGTGGTGAACGGCGGTGTTTTTAGACTGGGAGGAAGTACACAGTGGGGTTCTGTAGGGTCAGTACTGGAACCTCTGCTCTTTCAGACAATGTTTTACTGACCTTGGGTTTTCAGGGCTACATTTCCCTCTTTGCAATGGCATAAAACTTGTAAATGAAATGAGGACAGGAACAGAGTTCAGGAGGACAGAGTCAGACTGGTGAAGTGGGCAGACATAGGAGATAAAGATTAGAATGTAAAATACATTGTGGAAGGAACAATGAAGAAAGGCAATCTGAAGTAAATATTACAATTTTAAAGAGGATACAGGAACTGAGAGACCAAAGGCTGTATGTACACACATATTCCAAGGTAGCAGGGCAAGGTGAGAATGCTGTTAAAAATGCACATGGGATAGTTTTGGTTTATTAACAGAGGAATAAAGAACAAAACCAGGAATAGTGAAGTGAGATGAATTGACTCGGGGATTGATGCTGCAAAAACTTATTCAACTGAACACATCAAACGATTCACATATATTTGAATTTGTTTGTTTCAGACATTTCCTTAATCAAACCGTCTAAATAGAAATTCAAACAATGTTTGTATGGCGGTCTCTCTGCTCTGATTAGATGTATGGCTGTTTTCTGACACCAGATTGGTTATTATGTCATTGAATCTGGACATACTCTGAGGTTAAACTGGCCAAAACATTCTTCAGGTTTATGGTCATGATGTTATTACTGATGTTTACTCTCCCTTTCTGCACCAGGTTCGTAAACAGAGAACACTCGGAGAAGACGAGGAAGGGTCTGCCTTTGGAGATCTCATGAACACAACCCATAATGCAGGTGGGGGCAGAATGGGATACAGCACTGAGTACAACAATGGGTATAACACTGTCTATATTACTGAGAGCAGAATGGGATACAGCACTGAGTACAACAATGGGTATAACACTGTCTATATTACTGAGAGCAGAATGGGATCGAGCACTGAGTACAACAATGGGTATAACACTGTCTATATTACTGAGAGCAGAATGGGATCGAGCACTGAGTACAACAATGGGTATAACGCTGTCTATATTACTGAGAGCAGAATGGGATACAGCACTGAGTACAACAATGGGTATAACACTGTCTATATTACTGAGAGCAGAATGGGATACAGCACTGAGTACAACAATGGGTATAACACTGTCTATATTACTGAGAGCAGAATGGGATCGAGCACTGAGTACAACAATGGGTATAACACTGACTATATTACTGAGAGCAGAATGGGATCGAGCACTGAGTACAACAATGGGTATAACACTGTCTATATTACTGAGAGCAGAATGGGATACAGCACTGAGTACAACAATGGGTATAACACTGTCTATATTACTGAGAGCAGAATGGGATCCAGCACTGAGTACAATGGGTATAACACTGTCTATATTACTGAGAGCACAATGGGGTATAGCACTGAGTACAACAATGGGTATAACACTGTCTATATTACTGAGAGCAGAATGGGAACGAGCACTGAGTACAACAATGGGTATAACACTGTCTATATTACTGAGAGCAGAATGGGGTACAGCACTGAGTACAACAATGGGTATAACACTGTCTATATTACTGAGAGCAGAATGGGATCGAGCACTGAGTACAACAATGGGTATAACACTGTCTATATTACTGAGAGCAGAATGGGAGACAGCACTGAGTACAACAATGGGTATAACACTGTCTATATTACTGAGAGCAGAATGGGATCGAGCACTGAGTACAACAATGGGTATAACACTGTCTATATTACTGAGAGCAGAATGGGATCGAGCACTGAGTACAACAATGGGTATAACACTGTCTATATTACTGAGAGCAGAATGGGATCCAGCACTGAGTACAACAATGGGTATAACACTGTCTATATTACTGAGAGCAGAATGGGAGACAGCACTGAGTACAACAATGGGTATAACACTGTCTATATTACTGAGAGCAGAATGGGATACAGCACTGAGTACAACAATGGGTATAACACTGCCTATATTACTGAGAGCAGAATGGGATAGAGCACTGAGTACAACAATGGGTATAACGCTGTCTATATTACTGAGAGCAGAATGGGATACAGCACTGAGTACAACAATGGGTATAACACTGTCTATATTACTGAGAGCAGAATGGGATACAGCACTGAGTACAACAATGGGTATAACACTGTCTATATTACTGAGAGCAGAATGGGAGACAGCACTGAGTACAACAATGGGTATAACACTGTCTATATTACTGAGAGCAGAATGGGATCGAGCCCTGAGTACAACAATGGGTATAACACTGTCTATATTACTGAGAGCAGAATGGGAGACAGCACTGAGTACAACAATGGGTATAACACTGTCTATATTACTGAGAGCAGAATGGGATCCAGCACTGAGTACAATGGGTATAACACTGTCTATATTACTGAGAGCACAATGGGGTATAGCACTGAGTACAACAATGGGTATAACACTGTCTATATTACTGAGAGCAGAATGGGAACGAGCACTGAGTACAACAATGGGTATAACACTGTCTATATTACTGAGAGCAGAATGGGGTACAGCACTGAGTACAACAATGGGTATAACACTGTCTATATTACTGAGAGCAGAATGGGATCGAGCACTGAGTACAACAATGGGTATAACACTGTCTATATTACTGAGAGCAGAATGGGAGACAGCACTGAGTACAACAATGGGTATAACACTGTCTATATTACTGAGAGCAGAATGGGATCGAGCACTGAGTACAACAATGGGTATAACACTGTCTATATTACTGAGAGCAGAATGGGATCGAGCACTGAGTACAACAATGGGTATAACACTGTCTATATTACTGAGAGCAGAATGGGATCCAGCACTGAGTACAACAATGGGTATAACACTGTCTATATTACTGAGAGCAGAATGGGAGACAGCACTGAGTACAACAATGGGTATAACACTGTCTATATTACTGAGAGCAGAATGGGATACAGCACTGAGTACAACAATGGGTATAACACTGCCTATATTACTGAGAGCAGAATGGGATAGAGCACTGAGTACAACAATGGGTATAACGCTGTCTATATTACTGAGAGCAGAATGGGATACAGCACTGAGTACAACAATGGGTATAACACTGTCTATATTACTGAGAGCAGAATGGGATACAGCACTGAGTACAACAATGGGTATAACACTGTCTATATTACTGAGAGCAGAATGGGAGACAGCACTGAGTACAACAATGGGTATAACACTGTCTATATTACTGAGAGCAGAATGGGATCGAGCCCTGAGTACAACAATGGGTATAACACTGTCTATATTACTGAGAGCAGAATGGGAGACAGCACTGAGTACAACAATGGGTATAACACTGTCTATATTACTGAGAGCAGAATGGGATCGAGCACTGAGTACAACAATGGGTATAACACTGTCTATATTACTGAGAGCAGAATGGGATACAGCACTGAGTACAACAATGGGTATAACACTGTCTATATTACTGAGAGCAGAATGGGAGACAGCACTGAGTACAACAATGGGTATAACACTGTCTATATTACTGAGAGCAGAATGGGATCGAGCACTGAGTACAACAATGGGTATAACACTGTCTATATTACTGAGAGCAGAATGGGATCGAGCACTGAGTACAACAATGGGTATAACACTGTCTATATTACTGAGAGCAGAATGGGATCGAGCACTGAGTACAACAATGGGTATAACACTGTCTATATTACTGAGAGCAGAATGGGAGACAGCACTGAGTACAACAATGGGTATAACACTGTCTATATTACTGAGAGCAGAATGGGATCGAGCACTGAGTACAACAATAGGTATAACACTGTCTATATTACTGAGAGCAGAATGGGATACAGCATTGAGTACAATGGGTATAACACTGTCTATATTACTGAGAGCAGAATGGGATACAGCATTGAGTACAATGGGTATAACACTGTCTATATTACTGACAGCAGAATGGGAGACAGCACTGAGTACAACAATGGGTATAACACTGTCTATATTACTGAGAGCAGAATGGGATACAGCACTGAGTACAACAATGGGTATAACACTGTCTATATTACTGAGAGCAGAATGGGATACAGCACTGAGTACAACAATGGGTATAACGCTGTCTACATTACTGAGAGCAGAATGGGATATAGCACTGAGTACAACAATGGGTATAACACTGTCTATATTACTGAGAGCAGAATGGGATACAGCACTGAGTACAACAATGGGTATAACACTGTTTATATTACTGAGAGCAGAATGGGATCGAGCACTGAGTACAATGGGTATAACACTGTCTATATTACTGAGAGCAGAATGGGGTATAGCACTGAGTACAACAATGGGTATAACACTGTCTATATTACTGAGAGCAGAATGGGATATAGCACTGAGTACAACAATGGGTATAACACTGTCTATATTACTGAGAGCAGAATGGGATACAGCACTGAGTACAACAATGGGTATAACGCTGTCTATATTACTGACAGCAGAATGGGATCGAGCACTGAGTACAATGGGTATAACACTGTATATATTACTGACAGCAGAATGAGAGACAGCACTGAGTACAACAATGGGTATAACACTGTCTATATTACTGAGAGCAGAATGGGATACAGCACTGAGTACAACAATGGGTATAACACTGTCTATATTACTGAGAGCAGAATGGGGTACAGCACTGAGTACAACAATGGGTATAACACTGTCTATATTACTGAGAGCAGAATGGGGTATAGCACTGAGTACAACAATGGGTATAACACTGTCTATATTACTGAGAGCAGAATGGGGTATAGCACTGAGTACAACAATGGGTATAACACTGTCTATATTACTGAGAGCAGAATGGGGTATAGCACTGAGTACAACAATGGGTATAACACTGTCTATATTACTGAGAGCAGAATGGGATACAGCACTGAGTACAACAATGGGTATAACACTGTCTATATTACTGAGAGCAGAATGGGATCGAGCACTGAGTACAACAATGGGTATAACGCTGTCTATATTACTGACAGCAGAATGGGATACAGCACTGAGTACAACAATGGGTATAACACTGTCTATATTACTGAGAGCAGAATGGGATCGAGCACTGAGTACAATGGGTATAACACTGTCTATATTACTGACAGCAGAATGAGAGACAGCACTGAGTACAACAATGGGTATAACACTGTCTATATTACTGAGATCAGAATGAGAGACAGCACTGAGTACAACAATGGGTATAACACTGTCTATATTACTGACAGCAGAATGAGAGACAGCACTGAGTACAACAATGGGTATAACACTGTCTATATTACTGAGAGCAGAATGAGAGACAGCACTGAGTACAACAATGGGTATAACACTGTCTATATTACTGAGAGCAGAATGGGGTATAGCACTGAGTACAACAATGGGTATAACACTGTCTATATTACTGAGAGCAGAATGAGAGACAGCACTGAGTACAACAATGGGTATAACACTGTCTATATTACTGAGAGCAGAATGAGAGACAGCACTGAGTACAACAATGGGTATAACACTGTCTATATTACTGAGAGCAGAATAGGATACAGCACTGAGTACAACAATGGGTATAACACTGTCTATATTACTGAGAGCAGAATGGGATCGAGCACTGAGTACAACAATGGGTATAACACTGTCTATATTACTGAGAGCAGAATGGGATAGAGCACTGAGTACAACAATGGGTATAACACTGTCTATATTACTGAGAGCAGAATGGGATACAGCACTGAGTACAACAATGGGTATAACACTGTCTATATTACTGAGAGCAGAATGGGATACAGCACTGAGTACAACAATGGGTATAACACTGTCTATATTACTGAGAGCAGAATAGGATACAGCACTGAGTACAATAATGGGTATAACACTGTCTATATTACTGAGAGCAGAATGGGATAGAGCACTGAGTACAACAATGGGTATAACACTGTCTATATTACTGAGAGCAGAATGGGATACAGCACTGAGTACAACAATGGGTATAACACTGTCTATATTACTGAGAGCAGAATGGGAGACAGCACTGAGTACAACAATGGGTATAACACTGTCTATATTACTGAGAGCAGAATGGGATCGAGCACTGAGTACAACAATGGGTATAACACTGTCTATATTACTGAGAGCAGAATGGGATCGAGCACTGAGTACAACAATGGGTATAACACTGTCTATATTACTGAGAGCAGAATGGGAGACAGCACTGAGTACAACAATGGGTATAACACTGTCTATATTACTGAGAGCAGAATGGGATCGAGCACTGAGTACAACAATGGGTATAACACTGTCTATATTACTGAGAGCAGAATGGGATACAGCATTGAGTACAATGGGTATAACACTGTCTATATTACTGAGAGCAGAATGGGATACAGCATTGAGTACAATGGGTATAACACTGTCTATATTACTGACAGCAGAATGGGAGACAGCACTGAGTAGAACAATGGGTATAACGCTGTCTATATTACTGAGAGCAGAATGGGATACAGCACTGAGTACAACAATGGGTATAACACTGTCTATATTACTGAGAGCAGAATGGGATCGAGCACTGAGTACAATAGGTAAAACACTGTCTATATTACTGAGAGCAGAATGGGATCGAGCACTGAGTACAACAATGGGTATAACACTGTCTATATTACTGAGAGCAGAATGGGATCGAGCACTGAGTACAATAGGTATAACACTGTCTATATTACTGAGAGCAGAATGGGATACAGCACTGAGTACAACAATGGGTATAACACTGTCTATATTACTGAGAGCAGAATGGGATAGAGCACTGAGTACAACAATGGGTATAACACTGTCTATATTACTGAGAGCAGAATGGGATACAGCACTGAGTACAACAATGGGTATAACGCTGTCTATATTACTGAGAGCAGAATGGGATATAGCACTGAGTACAACAATGGTTATAACACTGTCTATATTACTGAGAGCAGAATGGGATACAGCACTGAGTACAACAATGGGTATAACACTGTCTATATTACTGAGAGCAGAATGGGATAGAGCTCTGAGTACAACAATGGGTATAACACTGTCTATATTACTGAGAGCAGAATGGGATACAGCACTGAGTACAACAATGGGTATAACACTGTCTATATTACTGAGAGCAGAATGGGATACAGCACTGAGTACAACAATGGGTATAACGCTGTCTATATTACTGACAGCAGAATGGGATCGAGCACTGAGTACAATGGGTATAACACTGTCTATATTACTGACAGCAGAATGAGAGACAGCACTGAGTACAACAATGGGTATAACACTGTCTATATTACTGAGAGCAGAATGGGATACAGCACTGAGTACAACAATGGGTATAACACTGTCTATATTACTGAGAGCAGAATGGGGTACAGCACTGAGTACAACAATGGGTATAACACTGTCTATATTACTGAGAGCAGAATGGGGTATAGCACTGAGTACAACAATGGGTATAACACTGTCTATATTACTGAGAGCAGAATGGGGTATAGCACTGAGTACAACAATGGGTATAACACTGTCTATATTACTGAGAGCAGAATGGGATCGAGCACTGAGTACAACAATGGGTATAACGCTGTCTATATTACTGACAGCAGAATGGGATACAGCACTGAGTACAACAATGGGTATAACACTGTCTATATTACTGAGAGCAGAATGGGATCGAGCACTGAGTACAATGGGTATAACACTGTCTATATTACTGACAGCAGAATGAGAGACAGCACTGAGTACAACAATGGGTATAACACTGTCTATATTACTGACAGCAGAATGAGAGACAGCACTGAGTACAACAATGGTTATAACACTGTCTATATTACTGAGAGCAGAATGGGATACAGCACTGAGTACAACAATGGGTATAACACTGTCTATATTACTGAGAGCAGAATGGGATAGAGCTCTGAGTACAACAATGGGTATAACACTGTCTATATTACTGAGAGCAGAATGGGATACAGCACTGAGTACAACAATGGGTATAACACTGTCTATATTACTGAGAGCAGAATGGGATACAGCACTGAGTACAACAATGGGTATAACGCTGTCTATATTACTGACAGCAGAATGGGATCGAGCACTGAGTACAATGGGTATAACACTGTCTATATTACTGACAGCAGAATGAGAGACAGCACTGAGTACAACAATGGGTATAACACTGTCTATATTACTGAGAGCAGAATGGGATACAGCACTGAGTACAACAATGGGTATAACACTGTCTATATTACTGAGAGCAGAATGGGGTACAGCACTGAGTACAACAATGGGTATAACACTGTCTATATTACTGAGAGCAGAATGGGGTATAGCACTGAGTACAACAATGGGTATAACACTGTCTATATTACTGAGAGCAGAATGGGGTATAGCACTGAGTACAACAATGGGTATAACACTGTCTATATTACTGAGAGCAGAATGGGATCGAGCACTGAGTACAACAATGGGTATAACGCTGTCTATATTACTGACAGCAGAATGGGATACAGCACTGAGTACAACAATGGGTATAACACTGTCTATATTACTGAGAGCAGAATGGGATCGAGCACTGAGTACAATGGGTATAACACTGTCTATATTACTGACAGCAGAATGAGAGACAGCACTGAGTACAACAATGGGTATAACACTGTCTATATTACTGACAGCAGAATGAGAGACAGCACTGAGTACAACAATGGGTATAACACTGTCTATATTACTGACAGCAGAATGAGAGACAGCACTGAGTACAACAATGGGTATAACACTGTCTATATTACTGAGAGCAGAATGAGAGACAGCACTGAGTACAACAATGGGTATAACACTGTCTATATTACTGAGAGCAGAATGGGGTATAGCACTGAGTACAACAATGGGTATAACACTGTCTATATTACTGAGAGCAGAATGAGAGACAGCACTGAGTACAACAATGGGTATAACACTGTCTATATTACTGAGAGCAGAATGAGAGACAGCACTGAGTACAACAATGGGTATAACACTGTCTATATTACTGAGAGCAGAATAGGATACAGCACTGAGTACAACAATGGGTATAACACTGTCTATATTACTGAGAGCAGAATGGGATCGAGCACTGAGTACAACAATGGGTATAACACTGTCTATATTACTGAGAGCAGAATGGGATAGAGCACTGAGTACAACAATGGGTATAACACTGTCTATATTACTGAGAGCAGAATGGGATACAGCACTGAGTACAACAATGGGTATAACACTGTCTATATTACTGAGAGCAGAATGGGAGACAGCACTGAGTACAACAATGGGTATAACACTGTCTATATTACTGAGAGCAGAATAGGATACAGCACTGAGTACAACAATGGGTATAACACTGTCTATATTACTGAGAGCAGAATGGGATAGAGCACTGAGTACAACAATGGGTATAACACTGTCTATATTACTGAGAGCAGAATGGGATACAGCACTGAGTACAACAATGGGTATAACACTGTCTATATTACTGAGAGCAGAATGGGAGACAGCACTGAGTACAACAATGGGTATAACACTGTCTATATTACTGAGAGCAGAATGGGATCGAGCACTGAGTACAACAATGGGTATAACACTGTCTATATTACTGAGAGCAGAATGGGATACAGCACTGAGTACAATGGGTATAACACTGTCTATATTACTGAGAGCAGAATGGGGTATAGCACTGAGTACAACAATGGGTATAACACTGTCTATATTACTGAGAGCAGAATGGGATCGAGCACTGAGTACAACAATGGGTATAACTGTCTATATTACTGAGAGCAGAATGGGGTATAGCACTGAGTACAACAATGGGTATAACACTGTCTATATTACTGAGAGCAGAATGGGATAGTGCACTGAGTACAACAATGGGTATAACACTGTCTATATTACTGAGAGCAGAATGAGAGACAGCACTGAGTACAACAATGGGTATAACACTGTCTATATTACTGAGAGCAGAATAGGATACAGCACTGAGTACAACAATGGGTATAACACTGTCTATATTACTGAGAGCAGAATGGGATCGAGCACTGAGTACAACAATGGGTATAACACTGTCTATATTACTGAGAGCAGAATGGGATAGAGCACTGAGTACAACAATGGGTATAACACTGTCTATATTACTGAGAGCAGAATGGGATACAGCACTGAGTACAACAATGGGTATAACACTGTCTATATTACTGAGAGCAGAATGGGATCGAGCACTGAGTACAACAATGGGTATAACACTGTCTATATTACTGAGAGCAGAATGGGATACAGCACTGAGTACAACAATGGGTATAACACTGTCTATATTACTGAGAGCAGAATGGGAGACAGCACTGAGTACAACAATGGGTATAACACTGTCTATATTACTGAGAGCAGAATGGGATCGAGCACTGAGTACAACAATGGGTATAACACTGTCTATATTACTGAGAGCAGAATGGGATACAGCACTGAGTACAATGGGTATAACACTGTCTATATTACTGAGAGCAGAATGGGGTATAGCACTGAGTACAACAATGGGTATAACACTGTCTATATTACTGAGAGCAGAATGGGATCGAGCACTGAGTACAACAATGGGTATAACTGTCTATATTACTGAGAGCAGAATGGGGTATAGCACTGAGTACAACAATGGGTATAACACTGTCTATATTACTGAGAGCAGAATGGGATAGAGCACTGAGTACAACAATGGGTATAACACTGTCTATATTACTGAGAGCAGAATGGGATAGAGCACTGAGTACAACAATGGGTATAACACTGTCTATATTACTGAGAGCAGAATGGGATACAGCACTGAGTACAACAATGGGTATAACACTGTCTGTATTACTGAGAGCAGAATGGGATACAGCACTGAGTACAACAATGGGTATAACACTGTCTATATTACTGAGAGCAGAATGGGATCGAGCACTGAGTACAATGGGTATAACGCTGTCTATATTACTGAGAGCAGAATGGGATCGAGCACTGAGTACAACAATGGGTATAACACTGTCTATATTACTGAGAGCAGAATGGGGTACAGCACTGAGTACAACAATGGGTATAACACTGTCTATATTACTGAGAGCAGAATGGGATCAAGCACTGAGTACAACAATGGGTAAAACACTGTCTATATTACTGAGAGCAGAATGGGATAGAGCACTGAGTACAACAATGGGTATAACACTGTCTATATTACTGAGAGCAGAATGGGATCGAGCACTGAGTACAACAATGGGTATAACGCTGTCTATATTACTGAGAGTTGGCGGATCTGTAATGATTTGGTTACCTGCAAATGCTCGCATTCCAACCATTTCCGGCATCTCTCATTTTGTCTATATAAATGATTTTGGATCATACCTCTCCATTCACCTGAGGAAGGAGCTGCGCTCCGAAAGCTCGAGTTTGAAACAAACCTGTTGGACTTTAACCTGGTGTTGTAAGACTTCTTACTATATTACTGAGAGCAGAATGGGAGACAGCACTGAGTACAACAATGGGTATAACACTGTCTATATTACTGACAGCAGAATGGGATAGAGCACTGAGTACAACAATGGGTATAACACTGTCTATATTACTGAGAGCAGAATGGGGTATAGCACTGAGTACAACAATGGGTATAACACTGTCTATATTACTGAGAGCAGAATGGGATACAGCACTGAGTACAACAATGGGTATAACACTGTCTATATTACTGAGAGCAGAATGGGATACATCACTGAGTACAACAATGGGTATAACACTGTCTATATTACTGAGAGCAGAATGGGATCGAGCACTGAGTACAACAATGGGTATAACACTGTCTATATTACTGAGAGCAGAATGGGATACAGCACTGAGTACAACAATGGGTATAACACTGTCTATATTACTGAGAGCAGAATGCGATACAGCACTGAGTACAACAATGGGTATAACACTGTCTATATTACTGAGAGCAGAATGGGATAGAGCACTGAGTACAACAATGGGTATAACACTGTCTATATTACTGAGAGCAGAATGGGATACAGCACTGAGTACAAAAATGGGTATAACACTGTCTATATTACTGAGAGCAGAATGGGATAGAGCACTGAGTACAACAATGGGTATAACTGTCTATATTACTGAGAGCAGAATGGGGTATAGCACTGAGTACAACAATGGGTATAACACTGTCTATATTACTGAGAGCAGAATGGGATACAGCACTGAGTACAACAATGGGTATAACGCTGTCTATATTACTGAGAGCAGAATGGGATAGAGCACTGAGTACAACAATGGGTATAACACTGTCTATATTACTGAGAGCAGAATGGGATACAGCACTGAGTACAACAATGGGTATAACACTGTCTATTTTACTGAGAGCAGAATGGGATACAGCACTGAGTACAACAATGGGTATAACACTGTCTATATTACTGAGAGCAGAATGGGATAGAGCACTGAGTACAACAATGGGTATAACACTGTCTATATTACTGAGAGCAGAATGGGATACAGCACTGAGTACAACAATGGGTATAACACTGTCTATATTACTGAGAGCAGAATGGGATATAGTACTCGGTGAAAGACTTAATACAGTACCGTGAGACTAACTGTGTGGGGTTGATACTTCATTCTCAGTATGGGGCAGCACGATGGCACAGAGGTTAGCACTGCTATCTCACAGCGCCAGGGACTCGGGTTCAATTCCAACCTAGGGTAACTGGCTGTGTGGAATTTGCACGTTGCCTCCCCGTGTCTGCTTGGGTTTCCTCCGGGTGGTCCGATTTCCTCACACAGTCCAAAGATGTGCAGCTTAGGTAGATTGGATATGCTAAATTGCTCCTATAAGTGATTGTAAGATATGGTGTTGTGCTTGGTTTAGGGTGTACTTTCAGAGGGTCGATGCAGACTCAATGGGCCGAATGGCCTCATTCTGCACAGTAGGGATTCCTTGATTTCCTGCATTGTGATCTGCTGGGGTCTGGGTGTCTGGATATGTGTTTTAAGGTTTTATGTAGCCTTTGATGAATTAATTCCGTTCTTTTCATTTTCTTAAGAATCATGCCAACTGAAACCTGATGCTGGTCCCTGTTTTGGTCATGAAGCAAGGTTCTATTACAACCACACCTTGATGAACTGTGAGAAGTTTAATTATGGTGGTTGCCTTGGGAACGGGAACAACTTTAACACCGAGCGGAAATGTTTGCAGACCTGCCGGACTGTTGGTGAGATATATATACCGAGTGTCCATCCCTGTGTTTATACACCGAGTGTCCATCCCTGTGTTTATACACCGAGTGTCCATCCCTGTGTTTATACACCGAGTGTCCATCCCTGTGTTTATACACCGAGTGTCCATCCCTGTGTTTAGACACGGAGTGTCCATCCCTGTGTTTATACACCGAGTGTCCATCCCTGTGTTTATAGACTGAGTGTCCACCCTGTGTTTATACGCTGAGTGTCCAGCCCTGTGTTTATACATCGAGTGTCCATCCCTGTGTTTATACATCGAGTGTCCATCCCTGTGTTTATACACCGAGTGTCCATCCCTGTGTTTATACACCGAGTGTCCATCCCTGTGTTTATACACCGAGTGTCCATCCCTGTGTTTATAGACTGAGTGTCCACCCTGTGTTTATACGCTGAGTGTCCATCCCTGTGTTTATACACTGAGTATCCACCCTGTGTTTATACACCGAGTGTCCATCCCTGTGTTTATACATCGAGTGTCCATCCCTGTGTTTATACATCGAGTGTCCCTCCCTGTGTTTATACACCGAGTGTCCATCCCTGTGTTTATACACTGAGTGTCCATCCCTGTGATTATACACCGAGTGTCCATCCCTGTGTTTATACACAGAGTGCCCATCCCTGCGTTTATACACCGAGTGTCCATCATAGAACAGTACAGCACAGAACAGGCCCTTCAGCCCTCAATGTTGTGCCGAGCCATGATCACCCTACTCAAACCCACGTATCCACCCTATACCCGTAACCCAACAACCTTAACCTTACTTTTATTAGGACACTACGGGCAATTTAGCATGGCCAATCCACCTAACCTGTGTTTATACATCGAGTGTCCATCCCTGTGTTTATACATCGAGTGTCCATCCCTGTGTTTATACACCGAGTGTCCACCCTGTGTTTATACACCGAGTGCCCATCCCTGTGTTTATACATCGAGTGTCCATCCCTGTGTTTATACATCGAGTGTCCATCCCTGTGTTTATACATCGAGTGTCCCTCCCTGTGTTTATACACCGAGTGTCCATCCCTGTGTTTATACACCGAGTGTCCATCCTGTGTTTATACACCGAGTGTCCATCCCTGTGTTTATACACCGAGTGTCCATCCCTGTGTTTATACACCGAGTGTCCATCCCTGTGTTTATAGACTGAGTGTCCACCCTGTGTTTATACGCTGAGTGTCCATCCCTGTGTTTATACACTGAGTATCCACCCTGTGTTTATACACCGAGTGTCCATCCCTGTGTTTATACATCGAGTGTCCATCCCTGTGTTTATACATCGAGTGTCCCTCCCTGTGTTTATACACCGAGTGTCCATCCCTGTGTTTATACACTGAGTGTCCATCCCTGTGATTATACACCGAGTGTCCATCCCTGTGTTTATACACTGAGTGCCCATCCCTGCGTTTATACACCGAGTGTCCATCATAGAACAGTACAGCACAGAACAGGCCCTTCGGCCCTCAATGTTGTGCCGAGCCATGATCACCCTACTCAAACCCACGTATCCACCCTATACCCGTAACCCAACAACCTTAACCTTACTTTTATTAGGACACTACGGGCAATTTAGCATGGCCAATCCACCTAACCTGTGTTTATACATCGAGTGTCCATCCCTGTGTTTATACATCGAGTGTCCATCCCTGTGTTTATACACCGAGTGTCCACCCTGTGTTTATACACCGAGTGCCCATCCCTGTGTTTATACATCGAGTGTCCATCCCTGTGTTTATACATCGAGTGTCCATCCCTGTGTTTATACATCGAGTGTCCCTCCCTGTGTTTATACACCGAGTGTCCATCCCTGTGTTTATACACCGAGTGTCCATCCTGTGTTTATACACCGAGTGTCCATCCCTGTGTTTATACACCGAGTGCCCATCCGTGTGTTTATACACTGAGTGTCCACCCTGTGTTTATACGCTGAGTGTCCATCCCTGCGTTTATACACCGAGTGTCCATCCTGTGTTTATACACCGAGTGCCCATCCGTGTGTTTATACACTGAGTATCCATCCCTGTGTTTATACACCGAGTGTCCATCCCTGTATTTATACACTGGGTGTCCATTCCTGTGTTTATACACCGAGTGTCCATCCCTGTGTTTATGCACCGAGTGTCCATCCCTGTGTTTAGGCACCGAGTGTCCATCCCTGTGTTTAGGCACCGAGTGTCCATCCCTGGGTTTAAACACCGAGTGTCTATCACTGTGTTTATACACGGGGGTGTCCCTCCCTGTGTTTATACACTGGATATCCATCCCTGTGATTATACACCGAGTGTCCATCCCTGTGTTTATACAACAAGTGTCCATCCCTGTGTTTATACACCGAGTGTCTATCCCTGTGTTTATACACTGAGTATCCATCCCTGTGATTATACACCGAGTGCCCATCCCTGTGTTTATACACCGAGTGTCCACCCTGTGTTTATACACCGAGTGTCCATCCCTGTGTTTATACACCGAGTGTCCATCCCTGTGTTTATACACCGAGTGTCCACCCTGTGTTTATACACTGAGTGTCCACCCTGTGTTTATACACTGAGTGTCTATCCCTGTGTTTATACACCGAGTGTCCATCCCTGTGTTTATACACCGAGTGTCCATCCCTGTGTTTATACACCGAGTGTCCATCCCTGTGTTTATAGACTGAGTGTCCACCCTGTGTTTATACGCTGAGTGTCCATCCCTGTGTTTATACACTGAGTATCCACCCTGTGTTTATACACCGAGTGTCCATCCCTGTGTTTATACATCGAGTGTCCATCCCTGTGTTTATACATCGAGTGTCCCTCCCTGTGTTTATACACCGAGTGTCCATCCCTGTGTTTATACACTGAGTGTCCATCCCTGTGATTATACACCGAGTGTCCATCCCTGTGTTTATACACAGAGTGCCCATCCCTGCGTTTATACACCGAGTGTCCATCATAGAACAGTACAGCACAGAACAGGCCCTTCAGCCCTCAATGTTGTGCCGAGCCATGATCACCCTACTCAAACCCACGTATCCACCCTATACCCGTAACCCAACAACCTTAACCTTACTTTTATTAGGACACTACGGGCAATTTAGCATGGCCAATCCACCTAACCTGTGTTTATACATCGAGTGTCCATCCCTGTGTTTATACATCGAGTGTCCATCCCTGTGTTTATACACCGAGTGTCCACCCTGTGTTTATACACCGAGTGCCCATCCCTGTGTTTATACATCGAGTGTCCATCCCTGTGTTTATACATCGAGTGTCCATCCCTGTGTTTATACATCGAGTGTCCCTCCCTGTGTTTATACACCGAGTGTCCATCCCTGTGTTTATACACCGAGTGTCCATCCTGTGTTTATACACCGAGTGTCCATCCCTGTGTTTATACACCGAGTGTCCATCCCTGTGTTTATACACCGAGTGTCCATCCCTGTGTTTATAGACTGAGTGTCCACCCTGTGTTTATACGCTGAGTGTCCATCCCTGTGTTTATACACTGAGTATCCACCCTGTGTTTATACACCGAGTGTCCATCCCTGTGTTTATACATCGAGTGTCCATCCCTGTGTTTATACATCGAGTGTCCCTCCCTGTGTTTATACACCGAGTGTCCATCCCTGTGTTTATACACTGAGTGTCCATCCCTGTGATTATACACCGAGTGTCCATCCCTGTGTTTATACACTGAGTGCCCATCCCTGCGTTTATACACCGAGTGTCCATCATAGAACAGTACAGCACAGAACAGGCCCTTCGGCCCTCAATGTTGTGCCGAGCCATGATCACCCTACTCAAACCCACGTATCCACCCTATACCCGTAACCCAACAACCTTAACCTTACTTTTATTAGGACACTACGGGCAATTTAGCATGGCCAATCCACCTAACCTGTGTTTATACATCGAGTGTCCATCCCTGTGTTTATACATCGAGTGTCCATCCCTGTGTTTATACACCGAGTGTCCACCCTGTGTTTATACACCGAGTGCCCATCCCTGTGTTTATACATCGAGTGTCCATCCCTGTGTTTATACATCGAGTGTCCATCCCTGTGTTTATACATCGAGTGTCCCTCCCTGTGTTTATACACCGAGTGTCCATCCCTGTGTTTATACACCGAGTGTCCATCCTGTGTTTATACACCGAGTGTCCATCCCTGTGTTTATACACCGAGTGCCCATCCGTGTGTTTATACACTGAGTGTCCACCCTGTGTTTATACGCTGAGTGTCCATCCCTGCGTTTATACACCGAGTGTCCATCCTGTGTTTATACACCGAGTGCCCATCCGTGTGTTTATACACTGAGTATCCATCCCTGTGTTTATACACCGAGTGTCCATCCCTGTATTTATACACTGGGTGTCCATTCCTGTGTTTATACACCGAGTGTCCATCCCTGTGTTTATGCACCGAGTGTCCATCCCTGTGTTTAGGCACCGAGTGTCCATCCCTGTGTTTAGGCACCGAGTGTCCATCCCTGGGTTTAAACACCGAGTGTCTATCACTGTGTTTATACACGGGGGTGTCCCTCCCTGTGTTTATACACTGGATATCCATCCCTGTGATTATACACCGAGTGTCCATCCCTGTGTTTATACAACAAGTGTCCATCCCTGTGTTTATACACCGAGTGTCTATCCCTGTGTTTATACACTGAGTATCCATCCCTGTGATTATACACCGAGTGCCCATCCCTGTGTTTATACACCGAGTGTCCACCCTGTGTTTATACACCGAGTGTCCATCCCTGTGTTTATACACCGAGTGTCCATCCCTGTGTTTATACACCGAGTGTCCACCCTGTGTTTATACACTGAGTGTCCACCCTGTGTTTATACACTGAGTGTCTATCCCTGTGTTTATACACCGAGTGTCCATCCCTGTGTTTATACACTGAGTGTCCATCCCTGTGTTTATACACTGAGTCTCCATCCCTGTGTTTATACACGGGGTGTCCATCCCTGTGTTTATACACCGAGTCTCCATCCCTGTGCTTATACAAGGGCTTTACATTCCTGTGTTCATACAGTGAGTTTACTTTCCTGTGTTTATACACTGAGTGTACATTCCTGTGTTTTGACAGTAAGTTTACATTCCTGCATTT
>NC_052166.1:13638681-13681183 GCF_902713615.1 Scyliorhinus canicula | reverse complement strand
TGAATAAAAAAAGACTTGCAATTTATGTCGAGCCTTTTGTGACCTTAGGACGTCTCAAAGCACTTAACAACTAATGAAGTATTTTTTGGAGTGGACCACTGCTGTAATGTAGGAAACACAACAGACAATTTATGCAGAGCAAGCTCCCACAAACAGCATTGTGATAATGAGTAGACAATGTATTATAATGATCTTTGTTTACGGACAATTATTGACCAGGGCACTGGGAGAAAGTCCAATGCTCTTAGAATCAGTGAATCCCTATAGTACAGAAGGAGGCCATTCAGGGCCCATCGAGTCTGCACCCTATCTAGACCTAATTCCCCACCCTATTCCTGCAACTCCACACTTAGGGACAATTTATCATGGCCAATCCACCTAACCTGCACATGTTTGGACTGTGGGAGGAAACTGGAGCACCCGGAGGAAACCCACGCACACACGGGGAATATGTGCAAACTCTTGTTCCAGGAGTAGCTGAGAGATCTTTTACAAGGTCAGTGCAGCCCTGGAATATTATCCTTGATTATATACTCAAGCCTCTGGCGTTGGGCTTGAATTGATCGCCTTCTGACGTGGGTAAGAGAGGGAGAGATAGCACTGAAGCTGCATTTTGCTAAACTTGGTATTTATTACTCTACTGACAGCATTAACTCCTTGCTGTGCTACATATTTAGGGTTCCAGGCTCCCTTTTATTTACACATTTATACATATGTTCTCTTTCTTTCCCACCAGAGTCTCTAGATGATGACCCTGGAGCGGGACCCTTGCTGGTTTGTTGCTGCAGTATTGTCTATTGATCAGCATCTCCCTGTTGCTGCCTGAGAGTGGCTAAGTTTGCTATTGGTTAGTCAATGTGAAATTGCTTGCTGCCCATGCGTTGAAATGCTGTGTAATATAATTCAGCAGCAGGCATACAGTAGATGAGCCAGAGCAGCAGTGTAACAGGCTCCAACAGATGGAATCAGTCAAGTAAGGCTTTGTTTGGCTTGGCACGGACTTCGCCTGACTTGCTTTCATCTCTCGGCAACCCGTCCTGTCCCAGCACTGCAAGCTACATTCTGGGACTATCAGATCAAACAATAGTGTAGCCAGCCCAACACAACCAGCTAACCTCACTGAAAGAGGTTTGAGCAGGGACAGCAATCCAGGCTTTTCACTTCTTGGAATGATGGTGCATTCATGCCAGGTCACAAGTCAATGAGATAATGTCCATCCCACTTCATCCAACCAATGGCAGAACAAGTTGTGCACACAATGGTCTGGATCTGTCATTTAGTATGTGTGAAGCTTGCTGCTGACACTTCCTGCCCCACTTGTCATCCGCAGGATATGGGCCAGAGCACTAAAAGCTCTATTTAAATGTGAGAAAGCCTCTTGTACAAAACATGTGATGAATGAGCAGTGTTTTACACGGACTGTGCCGAATGTCTGACTTCAATGTCCACATTGTTGCTGTATGGATGGAGCTACCCCCTCTCTCCCTTCAAAACGACTGTAAGGAACTGGGCTGCAGAAAGCTCTGATTGTGGGTGGTTGTCAGGCACGTCTTGGTTTCAGGGACTTTAATAATTTAATAAATAGCTGGTCTGGGCATGGATATGAGGTGAGCAGGGCTTGGAGGTGGCTCCTGCACAATTATCCAAAGACATTGCTACACCTTTTCCAATCAAGGTGGTTAGTTACTTCAGTTTTGTGTGGCTCGGGACAGCTATGTGGGCCGTGTGATTGTAGTTACAGATCTGCGTGTGGCCAAACACTGGATCTCAATCACAATCAGCAAGGATGTGTTACTGAGGCAGTGTACAATCTCCCAGCAACTGCTTATACAACAACAAAAGCGCACTGTACATGCGTGAGGGAGACAAAACAAAAGAACTGGGCAGTCCTGTCACATCAGTTGAGGGCACTCCAGTCCTGGAGAAAAAACAAATGTTGCTGCATTTCGATTCTAAACTGCACTCTTGCATCTTTTGAATCTAATTCTCTCGCTTTCCACAAACCCACAGAGTTACTGAAGGAATTCTTCTGCAAGTATGATTCCACACACACTGACTCTCACTGGGGGACAGTTCCACACGTGGACTCTCATTGGGAGCAGTTCTACACCTGAACATGCGCTGAATCCTACTCTGGGTACAGTTCCACACACACACTGGCTCTCACTCGGGTACAATTCATAGAATCTTAGAATTTACAGTGCAGAAGGAGGCCATTCGGGCCATCGAATCTGCACCGGTCCTTGGAAAGAGCACCCTACTTAAGCCAATGCCTCCACCCCATCACATTAAACCCACCTAACCTTTTGGACACTAAGGGGAAATTTATCATGGCCAATCCATCTAACCTGCACATCTTTGGACTGTCAGAGGAAATTAGAGCACCCGGAGGAAACCTACACAGTCACCCGAGGCCGGAATTGAACCCGGGATCTGGATCTGAAGTGCAAACCACAATGCCTTGAAAAGACACTGACTCTCACTGGGAGACAGTTCCACACACACTGACTCTCACTGGGGGACAGTTCCACACACACTGACTCTCACTGGGACACAGTTCCACACACACTGACTCTCACTGGGACACAGTTCCACACACACTGACTCTCACTGGGACACAGTTCCACACACACTGACTCTCACTGGGACACAGTTCCACACACACTGACTCTCACTGGGAGACAGTTCCACACACACTGACTCTCACTGGGGGACAGTTCCACACACACTGACTCTCACTAGGACACAGTTCCACACACACTGACTCTCACTGGGGGACAAAGAACAAAGAAATATTACAGCACAGGAACAGGCCCTTCGGCCCCCCAAGCCTGCGCCGACCCAGATCCTCTATCTAAAACAGTCGCCTATTTTCTAAGGATCTGTATCTCTCTGCTCCCTGCCCATTCATGTATCTGTCTAGATACATCTTAAATGACGCTATCGTGCCTGCCTCTACCACCTCTGCCGGCAATGTGTTCCAGGCACCCACCACCCTCTGCGTAAAGAACTTTCCACGCATATCTCCCTTAAACTTTTCCCCTCTCACCTTGAACCCGTGACCCCCTAGTAATTGAGTCCCCCACTCTGGGGGAAAAAGCTTCTTGCTATCCACCCTGCCTATGCTTCTCATGATTTTGTAGACCTCAATGAGGTCCCCCCTCAACATCCGTCTTTCTAATGAAAATAATCCTAATCTTCTCAACCTCTCTTCATAGCTAGCACCCTCCATACCAGGCAACATCCTGGTGAACCTCCTCTGCACCCTCTCCAAAGCATCTACATCCTTTTGGTAATGTAGCGACCAGAACTGCACGCAGTATTCCAAATGTGGCCGAATCAAAGTCCTATACATCTGTAACATGACCTGCCAACTCTTGTACTCAATACCCCTTCCGATGAAGGAAAGCATGCCGTATGCCTTCTTGACCACTCTTATCGACCTGCACAGCCACCTTCAGGGTACAATGGACCTGAACACCCAGATCTAGGTCACCCTGTTGGGAGTTTTCTATAGGCCACCTAATAGTTCTAGGGATGTAGAGGAAAGGATGGCGAAGATGAATCTGGAAAAGAGCGAAAGTAACAGGGTAGTTGTTATGGGAGACTTTAACTTTCCAAATATTGACTGGAAAAGATATAGTTCGAGTACATTAGATGGGTCGTTCTTTGTACAATGTGTGCAGGAGGGTTTCCTGACACAATATGTTGACAGGCCAACAAGAGGCGAGGCCACATTGGATTTGGTTTTGGGTAATGAACCAGGCCAGGTGTTAGATCTGGAGGTAGGTGAGCACTTGGAGACAGTGACCACAATTCGGTGACCCTTTATGTTAGTGATGGAAAGGGATAAGTATTGTTGCTCGTTTTACTGGAGTGTGATTAACACGCCTCCGTTTAAAGGCCGTGTGCTTAACACTACTATGGCTCTGTATGTGTAATTATGCTCGGAGTCGCCAGGTGCCGTATTGAGACACCGTCACAAGTATATCAAGGTCAGGTTCAAAGTAATAAATCCGTACACCGATTAGTAAGTCCAAACGATTGGTGTTTATTATAACAAATATAATAAATACACATGCATACGCTAAAGAGACTAACTTACTTCTAATACTAAACAACTAAATACTTATCTAGACAGGAACAGGCAAGGTCAGGGAACAAGGCCTTCGTCCCGTTCTTGGTCTGCAACTCTCTGAATCGTAAAGTTGTCAAGATCTAGCAAGGTCTGGATCACGTAGCGATCGTTGTATTGGCACTTACAGTTCGATGGCTGATGGCTCAACGGCTGGTGATGAAACTGGAGTCAGGATGCGATGTAACAAACAACAAACTTGGGTCGGAGTAAGCAAGCAGTCCTGAGCCGGAGCAAAGCAGAGCAGAGCCGGAGCAACAACAGACCGAACCATGTGCGGGGTCTACTCTTATAGGTCCTAGAAGTCCGTGCCCCCTTGGGGCGGTTCTTTTACCTGCCAGGTATCGATTGGGCCTTTCCCAATCGATATCTTCCAAACCCCCCAATCTGAGGGTCGTTCCTCGATGGGTGGGGCGGTCCCTACGGCTCTTTGTGTTGGTTGCTGTGGTGCCATTCTGTCTGGGCGTCTACGCAAAAGTATCCATTGATACTTAAATGTTTCTATTGTGCGGGGTCTGGATCTGGATCACCTCATTACTATGCAGATCTGTTTCCATTTGCACCTTTGGCTGAAACTCTGCACCTGGCCAAAAACTGGTTTCTGTGCGTGCAGAATGTAAATTAGTCTTCTGCAAACTGCTTGTCCTCACTAAGACTGTTTTTCCCTGCAGCCTTAGCAGTTCTCCATTTTGTAGCCCAGTGTCCATCTTAGATGGCTACATTATACCCCGCAGGGCAAGAGCTATAGCTGGGGGAAGGGCAATTATGATGCCATTAGACATGACTAGGATGTGTAGGTTGGAGAAGTAGGCTGCAAGGGTTGGGCACACTGGATATGTGGAGCTTGTTCAAGGAACAGCTATTGCGTGTTCTTGATAAGTACGTACCAGTCAGGCAGGGAGGAAGGGGTCGAGCGAGGGAACCGTGGTTTACCAAAGAAGTGGAATCTCTTGTTAAGAGGAAGAAGGAGGCCTATGTGAAGATGAGGCGTGAAGTTTCAGTTGGGGCGCTTGATAGTTACAAGGAAGCGAGGAAGGATCTAAAGAGAGAGCTAAGACGAGCAAGGAGGGGACAGGAGAAGTCTTTGGCAGGTAGGATCAAGGAAAACCCAAAAGCTTTCTATAGGTATGTCAGGAATAAAAGAATGACTAGGGTAAGAGTAGGGCCAGTCAGGGACAGTGGTGGGAAGTTGTGTGTGGAGGCTGAGGAGATAAGCGAGATACTAAATGAATACTTTTCGTCAGTATTCACTCAGGAAAAAGATAATGTTGTGGAGGAGAATGCTGAGACCCAGGCTATTAGAATAGATGGCATTGAGGTGCGTAGGGAAAAAGTGTTGGCAATTCTGGACAAGGTGAAAATAGATAAGTCCCCGGGGCCTGATGGGATTTATCCTAGGATTCTCTGGGAAGCCAGGGAAGAGATTGCTGAGCCTTTGGCTTTGATTTTAATGTCATCATTGGCTACAGGAATAGTGCCAGAGGACTGGAGGGTAGCAAATGTGGTCCCTTTGTTCAAGAAGGGGAGTAGAGATAACCCCGGTAACTATAGGCCGGTGAGCCTCACGTCTGTGGTGGGTAAAGTCTTGGAGAGGATTATAAGAGATACGATTTATAATCATCTAGATAGGAATAATATAATTAGGGATAGTCAGCATGGTTTTGTGAAGGGTAGGTCATGCCTCACAAACCTTACCGAGTTCTTTGAGAAGGTGACTGAACAGGTAGACGAGGGTAGAGCAGTTGATGTGGTGTATATGGATTTCAGTAAAGCGTTTGATAAGGTTCCCCACGGTTGGCTATTGCAGAAAATACGGAGGCTGGGGATTGAGGGTGATTTAGAGATGTGGATCAGAAATTGGCTAGTTGAAAGAAGACAGAGGGTGGTGGTTGATGGCAAATGTTCAGAATGTAGTTCAGTTACGAGTGGCGTACCACAAGGATCTGTTCTGGGGCCGTTGCTGTTTGTCATTTTTATAAATGACCTAGAGGAGGGCACAGAAGGTTGGGTGAGTAAATTTGCAGACGACACTAAAGTCGGTGGAGTTGTAGACAGTGTGGAAGGATGTTGCAGGTTACAGAGGGACATAGATAAGCTGCAGAGCTGGGCTGAGAGGTGGCAAATGGAGTTTAATGTAGAGAAGTGTGAGGCGATTCACTTTGGAAAGAAAAACAGGAATGCGGAATATTTGGCTAATGGTAAAATTCTTGGCAGTGTGGATGAGCAGAGGGATCTCGGTGTCCAAGTACATAGATCCATGAAAGTTGCCACCCAGGTTGATAGGGTTGTGAAGAAGGCCTATGGTGTGTTGGCCTTTATTGGTAGAGGGATTGAGTTCCGGAGCCATGAGGTCATGTTGAAGCTGTACAAAACTCTGGTACGGCCGCATTTGGAGTATTGCGTACAGTTCTGGTCGCCTCATTTTAGGAAGGACGTGGAAGCTTTGGAACGGGTGCAGAGGAGATTTACCAGGATGTTGCTTGGTATGGAGGGAAAATCTTATGAGGAAAGGCTAATGGACTTGAGGTTGTTTTCGTTAGAGAGAAGAAGGTTAAGAGGTGACTTAATAGAGGCATACAAATGATCAGAGGGTTAGATAGGGTGGACAGTGAGAGCCTTCTCCCGCGGATGGAGGTGACTAGCACGAGGGGACATAGCCATAAATTGAGGGGTAATAGATATAGGACAGAGGTCAGAGGTAGGTTTTTTACGCATGAGGCCGTGGAATGCCCTACCTGCAACAGTAGTGAACTCGCCAACATTGTGGGCCTTTAAAAGTTTATTGGATAAGCATATGGATGATAATGGCATAGTGTAGGTTAGATGGCCTTTAGTTTTTGACTTCCCATGTCGGTGCAACATCGTGGGCCGAAGGGCCTGTACTGCGCTGTATCGTTCTATGTTCTATGTTCTATCTCTCTGTACATCAATTTTCCCCAGGGCTTTTTCATTTACCGTATAGTTCACTCTTGAATGGGATCTTCCAAAATGCATCACCTCGCATTTGCCTGGATTGAACTCCATCTGCCATCTCTATTCTGCTGTATTCTCTGACAGTCCCCTTCATTATCTGCTACTCCACCAATTTCAGTGTCATCTGCAAACTTGCTAATCAGACCACCTATACCTTCCTCCAGATCATTTATGTATATCACAAACAACATTGGTCCCAGCACGGATCCCTGTGGAACACCACTGGTCACAGTTCTCCATTTTGAGAAACTCCCTTCCACTACTACTCTCTGTCTCCTGTTGCCCAGCCAGTTCTTTATCCATCTAGCTAGTACACCCTGGACCCCATGAGACTTCACTTTCTCCATCAGCCTACCATGGGAACCTTATCAAATGACTTACTGAAGTCCATGTATATGACATCTACAGCTCTTCCCTCATCAATCAACTTTGTCACTTCCTCAAAGAATTTTATTAAGTTGGTAAGACATGACCTTCCCTGCACAAAACCATGTTGCCTATCACTGATAAACCCATTTTCTTCCAAATGGGAATAGATCCTCTCCCTCGGTATCTTCTCCAGCAGCTTCCCTACCACTGACGTCAGGCTCACCGGTCTATAATTACCTGGATTATTCCTGCTACCCTTCTTAAACAAGGGGACAACATTAACAATTCTCCAGTCCTCCGGTACCTCACCCGTGTTCAAGGATGCTGCAAAGATATCTGTTAAGGCCCCAGCTATTTCCTCTCTCAGTTCGCTCAGTAACCTGGGATAGATCCCATCCAGACCTGGGGACTTGTTCACCTTAATGCCTTTTAAGAAATCCCAACACATCCTCCCTCCTTATGCCGACTTGACCTGGAGTATTTAAACATTCATCCCTAACCTCAACATCCGTCATGTCCCTCTCCTTGGTGAATACCGATGCAAAGTACTCGTTAAGAATCTCACCCATTTTCTCTGACTCCACACATAACTTTTCTCCTTTGTCCTTGAGTAGGCCAACCCTTTCTCTAGTTACCTTCTTGCTCCTTATACATGAATATAAGGCTTTGGGATTTTCCTTAACCCTGTTTGCTAAAGATATTTCATGACCCCTTTTAGCCCTCTTGATTCCTCGTTTCAGATTGGTCCTACATTCCTGATATTCTTCCAAAGCTTCGTCTGTCTTCAGTCGCCTAGACCTTATGTATGCTTCCTTTTTCCTCTTAGCTAGTCTCACAATTTCACCTCTCATCCATGGTTCCCTAATCTTGCCATTTCTATCCCTCATTTTCACAGGGACATGTCTGTCCTGCACTCTCATCAACCTCTCTTTAAAAGCCTCCCACACATCAAATGTGGATTTACCTTCAAACAGCTGCTCCCAATCCACATTCCCCAGCTCCTGCCGAATTTTGGTATAGTTGGCCTTCCCCCAATTTAGAACTCTTCTTTAGGACCACTCTTGTCTTTGCCCATGTGTATTCTAAAACTTAGGGAATTGTGATCTCTATTTCTAATCTCCGACTGAAACTTCAACCACCTGGCCGGGCTCATTCCCCAACACCAGGTCCAGTATGGCCCCTTCCCGAGTTGGACTATTTACATACTGCTCCAGAAAACCCTCCTGATGCTCCTTACAAAGTCTGCTCCATCGAGACCTCTGACACTAAGTTAATCCCGGTTAATGTTGGGGAAAATTAAAATCTATCACCACCACCCTGTTGCTCCTACATCTTTCTATAATCTGTTTACATATTTGTACCTCTATCTCACACTTGCTGTTGGTTGGTCTGTAATACAGCCCCAACATTGTTACCACACCCTTCCTATTTCTGAGCTTTGCCCTTATCGCCTCACTGCTCGAGTCCTCCAAAGTGCCCTCCTTCAGCACAGCTGTGATATCCTCTCTGACCAATAATGCACTCCTCCACCCCTTTTACCTCCCTCTCTATCCCGCTGGAAGCATCGATATCCTGGGATATTTATTTGCCAATCATGCCCTTCCCTCAACCAAGTCTCAGTAATAGCAAAGGCATCATCCTCCCAGGTACTAATCCAAGCCCTTAGCTCATCTGCCTTACCTACTACACTTGGATTAAAACAAATGCACCCCAGACCACCAGTCCCTTTGCGTTCATCATCTGCTCCCTGCCTACTCTTCCCCTTAGTCACGCTGACTTCATGATCTAGTTCCTTCTAGGCTTTAGTTACTACCTCCTTACTGTCCACTAACCTCCTCATTTGGTTGCCATCCCCCTGCCACATTAGTTTAAACCCTCCCAAACAGCGTTAGCAAAAGCACCCCCAAGGACATTGGTTCCAGTCCGGCCCAGGTGTAGACCATCCGGTTTGTAATGGTCCCACCACCCCCAGAACCGGTCCCAATGTCCCAAAAATCTGAACCCTTCCCTCCTGCACCATCTCTCAAGCCACGCATTCATCCTGCCAATTATTTCATTTCTACTCTGACTGCCACGTGGCACTGGTAGCAATCCTGAGATTACCACCTCTGAGGTCCGACTTTTTAACTTGGCTCCTAACTCCCTAAATTCTGCTTGTCGGACCTGATCCCATTTTTTTACCTATATCATTGGTGCCTATATGCACCACGACAACTGACTGTTCACCCTCCCCCTTCAGAATGTTCCGCAGCTGATCTGAGACATCCCTGACCCGTGCACCTGGGAGGCAACATACCATTCGGGAGTCTTTGTTTTTGACCACCGAACCGCCTGTCTGCTCCCCTTACAATTGAATCCCCTATGACTATAGCCCTTCCACTCTTTTTCCCGTCCTTCTGTACAGCAGAGAAATCCAGGGACAGCTCCACAAACACTGACTTTCACTGAGGGACCGTTCCACACACACTGACTCTCACTGGGGGACAGTTCCACACACACTGACTCTCACTGGGGGACAGTTCCACACACACTGACTCTCACTGGGGGACAGTTCCACACACACTGACTCTCACTGGGGTACAGTCCCACACACACTGACTCTCACTTGGGGACAGTTCCTCACACACTGAATCTCACTGGGACACAGTTCCACACACACTGACTCTCACTGGGGCACAGTTCCACACACACACTGACTCTCACTGGGACACAGTCCCACACACACTGACTCTCACTGGGACACAGTCCCACACACACTGACTCTCACTGGGACACAGTTCCACACACACTGACTCTCACTGGGACACAGTCCCACACACACTGACTTTCACTGGGACACAGTTCCACACACACACTGACTCTCACTGGGACACAGTCCCACACGCACTGACTCTCACTGGGACACAGTTCCACACACACTGACTCTCACTGGGAGACAGTTCCACAAACACTGACTTTCACTGAGGGACCGTTCCACACACACTGACTCTCACTGGGAGACAGTTCCACACACACTGACTCTCACTGGGAGACAGTTCCACACACACTGACTCTCACTGGGGGACAGTTCCACACACACTGACTCTCACTGGGGGACAGTTCCACAGACACTGATTCTCACTGGGATACAGTTCCACACACACTGACTCTCACTGGGGGACAGTTCCACAAACACTGACTCTCACTGGGAGACAGTTCCACAAACACTGACTTTCACTGAGGGACCGTTCCACACACACTGACTCTCACTGGGACACAGTTCCACACACACTGACTCTCACTGGGAGACAGTTCCACACACACTGACTCTCACTGGGACACAGTCCCACACACACTGACTCTCACTGGGGGACAGTTCCACAGACACTGATTCTCACTGGGATACAGTTCCACACACACTGACTGTCACTGGGGTACAGTTCCACACGCACTGACTCTCACTGGGGGACAGTCCCACACACACTGACTCTCACTGGGGGACAGTTCCACACACACTGACTCTCACTGGGGGACAGTTCCACACACACTGACTCTCACTGGGGGACAGTTCCACACACACTGACTCTCACTGGGGGACAGTTCCACAGACACTGATTCTCACTGTGATACAGTTCCACACACTGACTCTCACTGGGACACAGTTCCACACACACTGACTCTCACTGCGTTGGTGTTCCACAGACACTGATTCTCACTGGGATACAGTTCCCCACACACTGATTCTCACTGGGTAGGGGTTCCACAGACACTGACTCTCACTGGGAGACAATTCAATTTAATTCATATTGAGATTACCCACATCATTCCTGCTTGAACCCTCGCCATTACTATCCTCGCCACCAACTTGGGCTTCGACCGGTCCACCAGGACACAATTAAAATTACCCCGTTGCCTCACAGCGCTGAGGACCCGTGTTCAATCCCGGCCTTGGTCACTGTCCGTGTGGAGTTTGCATATTCTCCCCGTGCCTGCGTGGGTCTCACCCCCAAAACCCAAAGATGTGCCAGGTTGGTGGATTGGCCATGCGAAATTGCCCCTTGTGGAAAAGCTTTTTAAAATGTTAATCCCATCATTAACTTGTGGGAATCCAGATCTGGACACTTGCTAATAGCTTTTTCATGAAGTTCCTGTCGTCCTAATTGGGCGTATATACATTCACCAGAACTACCGGATCCCCGCAAACCGCTCATTCACCATCACAATCTCTCTCTCTCTCTCTCTCTCTCTCTCTCTCTCCTCCCCCCTCTCTCTCTCTCTCTCTCTCTCTCCCCCCCCCCCCTGTTGGGTCTCAAGCCAGTGGGCAAAACGTATCTTGCCTCCATTAAAAACTGCCTGGAGTCTTATCGAAGGGCTGAGCTATTCGAATTGGGCTTGTTGGGGGAGGAGTTGATAAGTTTGAAGGAGTAGGGGAGGTGAAGGGAAACGTGAGAGGGCATGCGGAGGTAGGAAGGAGGAGGAGGCGAGGAATGCGGAGGAGGACAGGAATGAGGAGTGGATGTGGTGAACGAACAGGAGAGTGGGGGAACAAAATAGTGAAGAGGGGGAGGGAGGATAACAGAAGCGGGGAGTGATGGGAGGGAGGAGGGGGGGGCGAGAGGATAAGCCTCAATTGAAATTCGATGGTCAGCATAGACATGGTGGGCCAAAAAGTCTATACTGTGCTGTTTAACTCTATGAATCTAGGGTGGAGGTAAAGGGAAGAGGGGAGGGGGGAGAGGATAAGAGAGGGAGGGGATTGGATATGTTGGGCAAGGAAAGGAGAGCAGGTTGAACTGAGAGGGGGAATTGGATCTGAGGGGGCAGTGGGGAGGGAACAGTTGGGTTAAGAGGTTAAGAGGGTGAGAGAGGGAGGAGGAGGGGTGAATGGATAGGTTTGGGGAGGGGAAGTGTTGCTGTTTGAAGGGGAGGAGGGGTTAAGGTTGGAAGGTGTGGAGGGGAAGGGTGACATTAAAGGATGGGCGCGGGAGGGAGGAAATGAGGGGGCTGGGGAAGTTAGAGGTGAATAAGGTGAGGTATAGAGGAGAGGAATAATCTAGTCTAAGATATGGCAAAGCGGGTTATGTGGCTGGACTGCAGTATGTGAGTGTCTCGAATGAAAGACATCTGCAGTCGATGTCTTGGCCTCAAATCTGTCCAGCTCATAATCATTGAGTTTGAGTGCGAGTTGGAGATACTCTGACATAAAGGAGGGTGAACGCTATGAGGACAGGTGGCTCCAGTCTTTGGTCCAATTTTGTAGAAATATATAGGTTCAGAGTGGTGTTGGTGTGACTAATAACGTACAGATCACAATGTTTGACAGTCCATTGTACTAGTCTCACGTGTCCTTGATGATGGTGAGTCTTCTGAACCATTCCCAGTTAAACGGTACTGCATCCTAGTATTATAGGAAGGATGTGATTGCACTGGAAGGGGTACAGAGGCGATTCACCAGGATGTTGCCTGGATGGAACATTTAAGTTATGAAGAGAGGTTGGACAGGGGTCGTTTTCATTGGAGCAGTGAAGACTGAGGGTGACCTGATCGAGGTGTACAAGATCATGGACAGGGTGGGTAGGGAGCAGCTGTTCCCCTCGGTTGAAGGGTCAGTTACGAGGGGACACAAGGTCAAGATGAGGGGCAGGTGGTTTGGGGGGGTTTGTGGAAAACCCTTTTTACCCAGAGGGTGGTGGTGGTCTGGAATTCACTGCCTGGGAGTGTACTAGAGGCGGGTTGCCTCTCATCCTTTAAAGTTCCTGGATGAGCACTTGGCATGTCATAACATTCAATGCTATGGGCCAAGTGCTGGCAAATGGAATTAGGTAGGCAGGTCAGATGTCTTTCATGTGCCAGTGCAGACTCGATGTGCCGAAGGCCTCTTCTGTACTCTAGTATTCTGTGCCAACCCATTCCCAGTTAAATAGTACTGCATCCTAGTGCCAACCCATTCCCAATTAACACTACTGCATCCTAGTGGCAGCCCATTCCCAGTTAACACTACTGTATCCGAGTGGCAGCCCATTCCCAGTTAACACTACTGTATCCTAGTGGCGGCCCATTCCCAGTTAAACATACTGCATCTTCGTGCCAATCCATTCCCAGTTAACAGTACTGGATTAGGTTTTAAACTAATGTGGCAGGGGGTGGGAACCAGATTAGGAAGTTAGAGGTCAGTAAAGAGGCAGCAACTAAAGCCAGTAAGGTACTAGATAATAAACTCATTGGGACTAAGGGGAAGAGTAAACAGGGAAGAGATGATGATCGCAAAGGGACAGGTGGTCTGAGGTGCATTTGTTTTAATGCGAGAAGTGTAGCAGGTAAGGCAGATGAATTTAGGGCTTGGATTAGTACCTGGGAATATGATGTTATTGGTATTACTGAGACTTGGTTGAGGGAAGGGCAAGACAGGCAACTAAATATCCCAGGGTATAGATGCTTCAGGAGGGATAGAGAGGGCGGTAGAAGGGGGGAGGAGTTGCATTACTGGTCAGAGATGATGTCATTGATTAAGGAGGGCACGATAGAGGATTCGAGCACTGAGGCAATATGGATAGAGCTAATAAATAGGAAGGGTGCAATAACATTGTTGGGATTTTACTACAGGCTTCCCAAAAGCGAGCATGAAGTAGAGGTACAAATATGTAGACAGATTATAGAAAAATGTAGGAGCAATAGGGTGGTCGTGATGGGAGATTTTAACTTCCCCAACATTGAATGGGACTCATGTAGTGTTGGAGGCGTAGATGGAGCAGAATTTGTAAGGAGCATCCAGGAGAGTTTTTTTAGAACAGTATGTAAATAATCCAACTCGGGAAGGGGCCATACTGAACCTGGTATTGGGGAATGAGCCCGGCCAGGTGGTTGATGTTTCAGTTGGTGATTACTTTGGGAATAGCGATCACAATTCCGTAAATTTTAGAATACTCCTGGACAAAGACGAGAGTGGTCCTAAAGGAGAGTGCTAAATTGGGGAAAGCCCAAGTATTGGCTAGGGAATGTGGATTGGGAGCAGCTGTTTAAGGTTAAATCCACATTTGAAATGTGGGAGTCTTTTAAGGAAAGGTTGATTAGAGTGCAGGACAGACATGTCCCTGTGAAAATGAGGGCTAGAAATGGCAAGATTAGGGAACCATGGATGACAGGTGGAATTGTGAGACGAGCTAAGATGAAAAAGGAAGCATACATAAGATCTAGGCGACTTAAAACTGATGAAGCTTTGGAGGAATATCGGGAAAGTAGGACAAATCTCAACGCGCAATAAAGAGGGCTAAAAGGGGTCATGAAATATCTTTGGCGAACAGGGTTAAGGAAAATCCCAAAGCCTTTTATTCGTATTTAAGGAGCAAGAGGGTAACTAGAGAACGGATTGGCCCACTCAAAGACAAAGGAGGGAATTTATGCGTGGAGTCAGAGGAAATGGGTGAGATTCTTAATGAGTACTTTGCATCGGTATTCGTCCAGGAGAGGGACATGACGGATGTTGAGGCTAGGGATGAATGTTTAAATACTCTAGTCAAGTCGGCATAGGGAAGGGGAAAGTTTTGGGTATTCTAAAAGGCATTAAGGTGGACAAGTCCCCAGGTCTGGATGGGATCTATCCCAGCTTACTGAGGGAAGCGAGGGACGAAATAACAGATATCTTTGCAGCATCCTTGAGCACGGGTGAGGTCCCGGAGGACTGGAGAATTGCTAATGTTGTCCCTTGTTTAAAAAGGGTAGCAGGGATAATCCAAGGAATTATAGACCGGCGAGCTTGATATCAGTGGTAGGCAAACTGTTGGAGAAGATACTGAGGGATAGGATCTATTCCCATTTGTAAGAAAATAGACTTATCAGTGATAGGCAGCATGGTTTTGTGCAGGGAAGGTCATGTCTTACAAACCTAATAGAGTTCTTTGAGGAAGTGACAAAGTTAATTTATGAGGGAAGGGCTGTAGATGTCATATACATGGACTTCAGTAAGGCGTTTGATAAAGTTTCCCATGGCAGGTTGATGGAAAAAGTGAAGTCGCATGGGGTTCAGGGTGAATGAGCTAGATGGATAAAGAACTGGCTGGACAACAGGAGTAGTGTCTCAAAATGGAGAAGGGTGACTAGTGGTGTTCCACAGGGATCCGTGCTCGGACCACTGTTGTTTGTGATATACATAAATGATCTGGACGAAGATATAGGTGGTCTGATTAGCAAGTTTGCAGATGGTACTAAGATTGGTGGAGTTGCAGATAGCGAGGGCGGCTGTTAGAGAATACAGCAAAATATAGATAGGTTGGAGAGTTGGTCAGAGAAATGGCAGATGGAGGTCAATCCAGGCACATGCGAGGTGATGCATTTTGGACGATCTAATTCAAGAGCGGACCATACGGTCAATGGAAGAGTGCTGGGGAAAATTGATGTACAGAGAGATCTGGGAGTTCAGGCCCATTGTACCCTGAAGGTGGCAACTCAGGTCGATAGTGGTCAAGAAAGCTTACAGCATGCTTGCCTTCATCGGACGGGGTATTGAGTACAAGAGTCAACAGGTCATGTTACAGTTGTGTCGGTCTTTGGTTAGGCCACATTTGGAATACTGCGTGCAGTTCTGGTCGCCACATTACCAGAAGGATGTGGATGCTTTGGAGAGGGTGCAGAGGCGGTTCACCAGAATGTTGCCTGGTATGGAGGGTGCTAGCTATGAAGAAAGGTTGAGTAGATTAGGATTGTTTTCGTTGGAAAGACGGAGGTTGAGGGGAGACCTGATTGAGGTCCACAAAATTATGAGAGGTATGGACAGGGTGTGTAGCAACAAGCTTTTTCCAAGAGTGGGGGTGTCAATTACAAGGGGTCACAATTTCAAGGTGAGAGGGGGAAAGTTTAAGGGAGATGTGCTTGGAAAGCTTTTATGCAAAGGGTGGTGGGTGCCTGGAACGCATTGCGGCGGAGGTGGTAGAGGCGGGCACGATAGCGTCATTTAAGATGTATCTAGACAGATACATGAATGGGCAGGGAGCAGAGGGATACAGATCCTTAGAAAATAGGCGACTGTTTTAGATAGAGGATCTGGATCGGCGCAGGCTGGGAGGGCCGAAGGGCCTGTTCCTGCACTGTAATTTTCTTTGTTCTTTGCATCCTCATGCCAACCCATTCCCAGTTAAACAATACTGCACCCTAGTGCCAACCTCTTCCCAGTTAACAGTGCTGCATCCTCGTGCCAACCCTTTCCCAGTTAACAGTGCTGCAACCTCGTGCCAACCCATTCCCAGTTAACAGTGCTGCATCTTCGTGCCAACCCATTCCCAGTTAACAGTGCTGCATCCTCGTGCCAACCCATTCCCAGTTAACAGTGCTGCATCCTAGTGCCAACCCATTCCCAGTTAACAGTGCTGCATCCTCGTGCCAACCCATTCCCAGTTAACAGTGCTGCAACCTCGTGCCAACCCATTCCCAGTTAACAGTGCTGCATCCTAGTGCCAACCCATTCCCAGTTAACAGTGCTGCATCCTAGTGCCAACCCATTCCCAGTTAACAGTGCTGCATCCTAGTGCCAACCCTCTTTCATCTCTGCCATCGAAATCAGATATTGCTTGGACGGGAAGCTGCCTGTTCTGCGGCCACTCCAGACCGCGACCAAGTTCTCGGAAGGACATACTGCACAACTTCCTGTTTCCGAATGTCTGCACGAGCTACTGATTCAGAGCTGGACTGCAATATAGCTTTGGCCTTATAATTGGAATGAAGAAAAGTGAAGTAATGGACAAGCTTGTTATGTTTTTGGTTCTGGGACCTTTCCTAATCAAACATGTACACAAGTAGACACAGGAGGTGATTAACGTGGCAAGCGTCTTTTATTGCTGCAGCAGTCGAAATAACAAGTAAACATGGATTCTGCAATCCCCAGATGCACTGGCTTGCAAAGTCCAGCAAGCCAGACAAGGCATTCAATACATAACACAGCCTGCTCCAGCAAAGCCCTAGCTTGAGACCAGAGTTTCAATCCATGTCCAGAACCTGTCAGCAGTGGATAAGTTCACTTATCTTGCAGTTCACTCTTTCGAGCTATCTATGTTGACGGTGAGATACATATAAGAATTGCCCAAAAAAAAGTGTTGCCTTCAGCAGACTTCAAACAACAGTCTGAGTTGAAAGAGGAACAAGTCTGCAAACCAAACTGAAAGTCTACACCCTCCCCATTCTATCTACACATGCGAGATTTGGACTGTGTAACAATGTCATACCAAGAAGCTCAACCACTTTCTGTTGAGCTGCCTTCAGACACTTTTGAAGATCCAATGACAGGACAAAGCACTGAGGTGCTTACCTGAGCTGCTGTTCCAAGTGTCCACACCATATTGAGACAGTCACAACTGAGTTGGGCCAGTTATGCAGCCAGAATACATTCCCGGACCAGCCTCCCCGAACAGGCGCCGGAATGTGGCGACCAGGGGCTTTTCACAGTAACTTCATTTGAAGCCTACTTGTGACAATAAGCGATTTTCATTTCATTTTCATTTCATTACTCCATTATCAAAGTCTATGGCGAGCTTCAGTCTGGGATGAGAGTCATAAGGAAGCTTAACGAGGACACTGAAGGCTTCACTTAGGGGTTTTGGCATTGACCTGGGAGAAGCCCTCTCAGGATTACTGCACCTGGCCCAATCAAATCAGAAACAGTGTAGTCTCCTCCGAAAGCCAGTGCATAACAGAGGCAAAGAGAGAATTGCAAGGCCAAAAGATTCTGAGCCAGTAACTCTTAGAAAACTTAATTGCACGCTGTATCCTATCTTATTTTCAGTACAATCTGCTGGGCTCAAATCGGCCTTAGCAGTCACCTGTGTATCCCGTACCAGGCACTGGAATGTGGCGACTAGTGACTTTTTCAATGACTAAATCGCTGGCTTTGAAAGCAGACCAAGGCAGGCCAGCAACACGGTTCAATTCCCAAACCAGCCTCCCCAAATAGGCACCGGAATGTGGCGACTAGGAGCTTTTCACAGTAACTTCATTGAAGCCTACTTGTGACAATAAGCGATTTTCATTTCCGATGGAAATTCCATCAAACACCCCATGGTTATTTCGCCTCAAAAGATGCTCAAGTGCACAATCTAAGGGGAAAACAGGTGCTCCACAGAAAATGATTCTATCCAAACAACCACAATGCATTTGCGACCCTATGAAACTTTGAATGGATCCTGATGCTTTGACAATCCTGTCGTGGCAATCCTGTCGCTGCCAGCTCTGTGCATGGTTACATTATCCTGCAGTTCATCATTAATCCTGAACTTTGTTACCTTGTGATTTTACTCCTGTTTTTGTGCTTTGTCTTTTATCTTGACAAGGTTGCATGACATATCCATAGAATCAACATCCATAGAATCCCCACCGTGCAGAAGGGTGACATTCCGTCCATCGAGTTTGAACAGACCCTCTGAAAGATGACTAACTAGGCCCACTCCCCTGCCCTATCCTCGTAACCCCCACGTATCCTACACATCTTGAGATATTAAGGGGCAATTTAGCATGGCCTATCCGCCTAACCTTCACAGTAGCACAGTGGTTAGCACTGTTGCTTCACACCACTGGGTTCGATTCCAGGCTTGGGTCACTGTCTGTGTGGAGTCTGCACTTTCTCCCAGTGTCTGTGTGGGTTTCCTCCAGGTGCTCCAGTTTCCTCCCACAGTTCAACGGTTAGGTGGATTGGCCATGTTAAATTGCCCTTAGTGACCAAAAAGGCTAGGTGGCATTACTGGGTTGTGGAGATAGGGTGGAGGTGTGGGCTTAGGTAGGGTGCTCTTTCCAAGGGCCGATGCAGACTCGATGGGCCAAATGGCCTTCTTCCACACTGTGAATTCTATGACTCTATGATCTTAGGACTGTGGGAGGAAACCGGGGGCATCCGGAGGAAACCCACGCAGAGACTGGGAAAACGTTTAAACTCCACACAGTTACCCAAGGCTGGAATTGAACCCAGGTCCCTGGCGCTGTGAGGTAGCAATGCCCCATATCGTCATTTAAGTGGAATGTAGTGGTAGTAGGGGACAGTATTGTTATTAATGAGACTAGCCTTTAGTTTTATTAGCTAATTGAATTTAAACTGCTCCAAGCCCCCTGGCAGAATTTGAACTTTACTATGGAGCGCTTATCCAGGTCACAGGATTGCTAGTCCTATAACTTGGCCACTAAATGACTGTCACCTGATTTTGGTACAGCTGACTTACAATAGGATGAGACAGAGACTGTCCACAATAAACTGGCCAGAACCAGTTTATATCTCGAAAGTAGGGAAGAGGGAAAAGATGACTTGGATTGCAAAAAATGATTTCTGCTCATTGGCGAGCTGGGGACTAGGTGCAGAGTCAATATAAAGCCAGATTTTTCAGTAGTGAGATTGGGAAACACCTCTACACACTGAATGCGGTGGAGATTTGTTCTTCATCTAGGACAAAAGTTCGGCACAACATGGTAACATTTGAATTGATGTTCTTTGCGTTTCTTACCAAGAAACAAAATCACAATAGGACAGATGCGCAAGAATATAAATTCTCAATGGGAACAGCACTTTATACTGCACGAGACGAGGGTGCTGATTGGTTGGCAAGTGGACTCTGATTGGTAGAGGTATTGCCATGGAGAATGCATCAAGGAACAATTAACTGCCAAACTTTGTTTAAGTTCAAACCGGGCAGGTCATCTCTGATTGGTTGAGGCATTATGATGGGGAATGAACTAGGGAATGGCTGTCCTGCATCTGTTCTGTGCTGTATTTTCTATGTTCTATTCTACCAGCTGCAACTAATGCTTGATTAATTGATAATTTTGAAACCGAGTTTGATAGATTTCTGTTGTCCAAAGGTAATAAGAACATAAGAACATAAGAACTAGGAGCAGGAGTAGGCCATCTGGCCCCTCGAGCCTGCTCCGCCATTCAATTAGATCATGGCTGATCTTTTGTGGACTCGGCTCCACTTTCCGGCCCGAACACCATAACCCTTAATCCCTTTATTCTTCAAAAAACTATCTATCTTTACCTTAAAAACATGTAATGAAGGAGCCTCAACTGCTTCACTGGGCAAGGAATTCCATAGATTCACAACCCTTTGGGTGAAGAAGTTCCTCCTAAACTCAGTCCTAAATCTACTTCCCCTTATTTTGAGGCTATGTCCCCTAGTTCTGCTTTCACACGCCAGTGGAAACAAACTGCCCGCATCTATCCTATTTATTCCCTTCATAATTTTAAATGTTTCTATAAGATCCCCCTCATCCTTCTAAATTCCAACGAGTACAGTCCCAGTCTACTCAACCTCTCCTCATAATCCAACACCTTCAGGTCTGGGATTAACCTAGTGAATCTCCTCTGCACACCCTCCAGCGCCAGTACGTCCTTTCTCAAGTAAGGAGACCAAAACTGAACACAATACTCCAGGTGTGGCCGCACTAACACCTTATACAATTGCAACATAACCTCCCTAGTCTTAAACTCCATCCCTCTAGCAATGAAGGACAAAATTCCATTTGCCTTCTTAATCACCTGCTGCACTTGTAAACCAACCTTCTGTGACTCATGTACTAGCACACCCAAGTCTCTCTGAACAGCGGCATGCTTTAATATTTTATCGTTTAAATAATAATCCCGTTTGCTGTTATTCCTACCAATATGGATAACCTCACATTTGTCAACATTGTATTCCATCTGCCAGACCCTAGCCCATTCACTTAACCTATCCAAATCCCTCTGCAGACTTCCAGTATCCTCTGCACTTTTCACTTTACCACTCATCTTAGTGTCATCCACAAACTTGGACACATTGCCCTTGGTCCCCAACTCCAAATCATCTATGTAAATTGTGAACAATTGTGGGCCCAACACGGATCCCTGAGGGACACCACTAGCTACTGATTGCCAACCAGAGAAACACCCATTTATCCCAACTCTTTGCTTTCTATTAATTAACCAATCCTCTATCCATGCTACTACTTTACCCTTAATGCCATGCATCTTTATCTTATGCAGCAACCTTTTGTGTGGCACCTTGTCAAAGGCTTTCTGGAAATCCAGAGTAATAAAGGATGTGGGGCGAAAACAGGTTTATGGAGTTCAGTCTCAAATCAGCCATGTTCTCATTCATTGGCTAAACTGACTCAAGGGGTGAAATCATAGAATCCATACAGTGCAGAATGACGTGAAGGGGTCAGTCACCAGGGGGCTTGGGTTTAAGGTCCGTGGGGCAAAATGTAGAGGTGATGTGCGAGGCAGGTTTTTTACGCAGAGGGTGCTGAGTGCCTGGAACGTGTTGCCAGGGGAGGTTATGGAAGCAGTTAACGGCGTTAAAAAGACATCTTGACAAATACGTGGATAATAAGGCACAAGGAAGTGCTGAGGGTTTTGGCAAAGTTTGGTATCATGACTGGTACAGGCTTGGAGGACCGAAGGGCCTGTTCCTGTGCTGTATTGTTATTTGTTGAGGCAATTCGGCCTGTTGAGTCTGTACTGACCATCTGAAAGAACACACTACCTAGGCCCAGTCCCCCGCACCATCCCCACAATCCCACCTAACCTGCACATCTTTGGATATTAAGTGGTAATTTTAGCATGGCCAATCGACCTATCATGCACATCTCAGGAATGTGGGAGGAAACCGGAGCACCCGGAGGAAACCCACACAGACACGGGGAGAAAGTGCAAACTCCACACAGTCACCCGAGGCCGGAATTGAACCCGGGCCCCTGCCGCTCTGAGGCAGCAGTGCTAACCACTGTGCCACTTGTTCTTATGGTCCAGCGGATTATATGATTACAGGTGCTCCCATCTGTGTACCCGAACAGGTACCGGAATGTGGTGATTAGGGGCTTTTCACAGTAACTTCATTGCAGTGTTAATAAGTAAGCCTACTTGTGACAATAAAGATTATTATTATACCCCAGTATCATACAGTAACAGACAGCACTGCGCCATAATATGATATAATGAGGCTGGCTCTGATTGTCTCTGATATGCTGTGGAGATGCTAGTATTCTCCAAAATTGCTGTACTTCATGTGTGCACTTTACCATTCAATATTTTAGCCTATTTAATAACAGGGATAATCACAGCTAAGCCTGGTCCTGTTATTATTACAACATAGAACAGTACAGCACGGAACAGGCCCTCCGGCCCTCAATGTTGTGCCGAGCATTGTCCGAAACAAAGATCAAGCTATCCCACTCCCTGTCATTCTGGTGTGCTCCATGTGCCTATCCAAAAACTGCTTGAAAGTTCCTAAAGTGTCCGACTCCACTATCACAGCAGGCAGTCCATTCCACACCCAAATCACTCCTGAGTAAAGAACCTACCTCGGACATCCCTCCTATATCTCCCACCCTGAATCTTATAGTTATGCCCCCTTGTAACAGCTACATCCACCCGAGGAAATAGTCTCTGAACATCCACTCTATCTATCCCCCTCATCATCTTATAAACCTCTATTAAGTCGCCTCTCATCCTCCTCCGCTCCAAAGAGAAAAGCCTTAGCTCCCTCAACCTTTCCTCATAAGACCTATCCTGCAAACCAGGCAGCATCCTTGTAAATGTCCTTTGCACCCTTTCCAATGCTTCCACATCCTTCCTATAATGAGGTGACCAGAGCTGCACACAATACTCCAAATGTGGTCTCACCAGGGTCATGTATAGTTGCAGCATAACCCCGCGGCTCTTAAACTGTTAATAAACGCCAACACACTATAAGCCTTCTTCATGGTTCTATCCACTTGAGTGGCAACCTTCAGAGATCTCTGGACATGAACCCCAAGATCTCTCTGTTCCTCCACATTCCTCAGAACCCTGCCCTTGACCCTGTAATCCGCATTCACATTTTTTACACCAAAAAACTCTCATCATTAAACTCCATCTGCCGTTTTTCAGCCCAGCTGTTGCATCCTATCAATGTCAAATTTAGGGGCCTCACGGTAGCATGGTGGTTAGCATCAATGCTTCACAGCTCCAGGGTCCCAGGATCGATTCCCGGCTGGGTCACTGTCTGTGTGGAGTCTGCACGTCCTCCCCGTGTGTGCGTGGGTTTCCTCCGGGTGCTCCGGTTTCCTCCCACAGTCCAAAGATGTGCGGGTTAGGTGGATTGGCCATGCTAAATTGCCCGTAGTGTAAGGTTAATGGGGGGATTGTTGGGTTACGGGTATATGGGTTTAAGTAGGGTGATCATTGCTCGGCACAACATCGAGGGCCGAAGGGCCTGTTCTGTGCTGTACTGTTCTATGTTCTATGTTCTAATGTCTCTTTGCAGCCTACAACAGCCCTCCACCTTATCCACCACTCCACCAATCTTGGTGTCATCAGCAAATTTACTGACCCACCCTTCAACCCCCTCCGCCAAGTCATTGATAAAAATCATAAATAGCAGAGGACCCAGCACTGATCCCTGCGGTGCACTGCTGGTAACTGGTCTCCAGTCTGAAAATTTTCCATCCACCACCACCCTCTGTCTTCTATGTGATAGCCAGTTACTTATCCAATTGGCCAAATTTCCCTCTATCCCACACCTCCTTACTTTCTTCATGAGCCGACCATGGGGAACCTTATCAAACGCCTTACTAAAATCCATGTATACAACATCAACTGCTCTACCTTCATCTGCATACTTGGTTACCTCCTCAAAGAATTCAATCAAATTTGTGAGGCAAGACTTACCCTTCACGAATCCGTGTTGACTATCCCGGATTAAGTTGCATCTTTCCAAATGGTCATAAATCCTATCCTTCAGGACCTTTTCCATCAACTTACCGACCACCGAAGTAAGACTAATTGGCCTATAATGACCAGGGTCATTCCTATTCCCTTTCCTGAACAGAGAAACAACGCTCACCACACTCTAGTCCTCTGGCACTATCCCCGTGGACAGTGAGGACCCAAAGATCAAAGCCAAAGGCTCTGCAATCTCATCTCTTGCCTCACAAAGAATCCTTGGATATATTCCATCTGACCCAGGGGACTTGTCAACCCTCAGGTTTTTCAAAATTGCTAATACATCCTTCCTCAGAACATCTACCTCCTCCAGCCTACCGCCTGTATCACACTCTCATCCTCAAAAACATGGCCCCTCTCCTTGGTGAACACTGAAGAAAAGTATTCATTCAACGCCTCTCCTATTTCCTCTGACTCCATGCACAAGTTCCCACTACTGTCCTTGACCGGCCCTACCCTCACCCTGGTCATTCTTTTATTTCTCACATAAGAGTAAAAAGCCTTGGGGTTTTCCTTGATCCGACCCGCCAAGGACTTCTCATGCCCCCTCCTAGCTCTCCTAAGCCCTTTTTATTTAGCTCATTCCTTGCTACCTTGTAACCCTCAAGCGACCCAACTGAACCTTGTTTGCTCATCCTTACATACTCTTCCTTTTTCCTCTTGACAAGACATTCAACCTCTTTTGTGAACCATGGTTCCCTCACATGGCCATTTCCTCCATGCCTGACAGGGACATACCTATCAAGGACACGCAGTATTTGTTCCTTGAACAAGCTCCACTTTTCATTTGTGCCTTTCCCTGACAGTTTCTGTTCCCATCTTATGCTCCCTAATTCTTGCCTAATCGCATCATAATTACCCCTCCCCCAATTATAAACCTTGCCCTGCCGTATGGCCCTATCCATCTCCATTGCAATAGTGAATGACACCAAATTGTGGTCACTATCTCAAGTGTTCTCCCACAAATAAATCTAACATTTGGCCCGGTTCATTACCCAGTACCAAATCTAATGTGGCCCCACCTCTTGTCGGCCTATCCACATATTGTGTCAGGAAACCCTCCTGCACACACTGTACAAAAACTGCCCCATCCAAACTGTTCGACCTTTAGAGGTCCCAGTCAATATTTGGAAAGTTGAAGTCACCCATGACAACTACAGTGAGACCTCCACACCTATCCATAATCTGCTTTGCAATTTCTTCCTCCACATCTCTATTACTATTTGGGGGCCTGCAGAAAACTCCTAACAATGTGAGCGCTCCTTTCCTATTTCTAACTTCAGCCCATATTACCTCAGTAGGCAGATCCCCTTCAAACTGCCTTTCTGCAGCCGTTAAACTATCCTTGATTAACAATGCTACTCCTCCACCTCTTTTACCACCTTCCCTAATCTGACTGAAACATCTACACCCCGGAACGTCCAACAACCATTCCTATCCCTGTTCTAACCACGTCTCCGTAATGGCCACAACATCGTAGTCCCAAGTACCAATCCACGCTCCAAGTTCACCTAACTTATTCTGGATGCTCCTTGCATTGAAGTAGACACACTTCAACCCACCTTTCTGTCTACCGGTACACTCCTGCGACCATGATACCCTCCTCAGTACCTCACTACTATTCATGTCTATATACTTCCATTACAGCCGCTGGATAATGAGTTGGACTGATGACCCCTTTTCCAACCCTCTGCAGGCATTTATTTTCTTTATTTATTTTTTTTAAATTTAGAGTACTCAATTCATTTTTTTTTCCAATTAAGGGGCAATTTAGTGTGGCCAATCCACCTAGCTTGCACATCTTTTGGGTTGTGGGGGCAAAACCCACGCAAACACAGGGAGAACGTGCAAACACCACACGGACAGTGACCCAGAGCGGGGTCAAATCTGGGACCTCGGCGCCGTGAGGCTGCAGTGCTAACTCACAGCACCACTGTGCTGCCACCTCTGCAGGCATTTATTTTGAGTTGAGATCTGCTAACTTGGGCCTGACTTGGGACAGATCCTGGCACTTTGTTGCTCACTGTCTCACTTGCATCCTGTCTCTAGCCAAGTACCTTGGACAATTGTAGTGTAGTGATTGTCCTCACTTGGTCACACAGTATTCCTGAAAAAAGGAACATGCTGGCGATGGTTTTCACCTTGTGACTCACAAATCTTGTGAGGCCAAGATTTTTGCGTACCATGCAAGCTTAATGCTGAAGTAAGGTGCATAAACGCCATCCTGTGGGATAATGGCGACCCTGTTCAGATCATTGCTTGCTGAATATCATTCAAACTCATGAATGGGCCTCAGGCTGTCACTTACGGTCCTGAAATGTGCCCAGTCTACTTTGAGCAACAGGTGAAGCTGCTACTATGCAGTAGTATTCTCCACTACCACCATACTGCTGTCAAGGCAAAAAGACCTTCTGCCTACACACACATGAGTAATGTGGTAAATGACAGCATTTCTCTTCGGCTGTTCACAACAAGCAAAGTCCTGACTGTACCCAACCAACATGTGTGTACAAACACAGAGCACAGTGTCCAACATTAGATGTGATTCTGCAGTTGGATAATGCTTCCTGAACAATCCTGATTATGTCAAGAGTACAATCACACCACTTTACGATTATCAGTGGGGCTCACAGCATGGCTCACATACACGTGCACAAAGCTACACATTTTCACACACTGGACCCTGTCCTTTGCAGGCAGAAAGTGCATGTGTGCTCATTGCACCTTTTTCAACTAAACAAAGCTTGCAGGACAGCCATTCCCTAGTTCATTCCCCATCATAATGCCTCAACCAATCAGAGATGACCTGCCCGGTTTGAATTTAAACAAAGTTTGGCAGTTAATTGTTCCTTGATGCATTCTCCATGGCAATACCTCTACCAATCAGAGTCCACTTGCCAACCAGTCAGCACCCTCGTCTCGTGCAGTATAAAGTGCTGTTCCCATTGAGAATTTATATTCTTGCGCATCTGTCCTATTGTGATTTTGTTTCTTGGTAAGAAATGCAAAGAAGATCAATTCAAATGTTACCAGGGCAGCTTGAGAAATTGAATTGCTTTAAAATATCAGTTATCAGTCAAGGTGACCATGTAGCTTGAGTCAGAAGATTGAGATTGAACACCCAATCCAGGTTGACAGTCAGTGCAGTTGGGTGGGAATGCTGCATTGTTGGAGGTGCCAATTGTCGGATAAGTTGTGAAACTAGAGTCCTATCTGCCCCCTCTAGTGGATACAAAAGATTCCATGACATTATTCAAAGAAAAGCACAGGCATTCTCCCTGATATCCTGGCTAGTATTTTTCCTCAAATCAACATGGCTCAAACATGTCTGCTTATTGTCAGAATGTAGATCAAGAGCTTGCTCTCCAAAATTGGCTGTGTTTCCGACAAAAGTGTCTTCAAAAAGTTACAGGAAGCTCCATAATGTAAGTTATCGACACAAACCTTTTTCACAACTGACTGGTTCTGAGTGAGTGTTGGGAGGAGTGATCCTCTATGTAGGGAGATTCCCAGCCTCGCCCACTGCTTTTCCTTGACGGCACAGCTAAAATCAAATCCTCATCCTAATCAGTAAGACCTATTGGATCAGTAATCCGTGTGGCATTACATTTCTCTAAGGCAGTGTTGATCAACAGTCTCATGGCGATGGGAATGAGCAGAACTCAGAGCACACAAAATTGCTGTGTAAGATATCTGTATTAATAACCTGGTATTTTGCTGCCGCAGACTGATTTCAATGTCACTCTCCATCGAGACGTCCAGAAAACAATCTATAGAACATTGAATTGTCATTCGGGGAAGTGGTTGGAGTGAGGGGAAAAGGGGAAGAGGCGGAGGAGGGTGGGAGTGAGAGAATGGAGCTGAAGAAGAGGGGCAGGAAAGGGAGGAGGGGAGGTGTGAGGTATGCGATGGGGGAGGAGAACAGGATGAGTTGTAGAGGGGAGAAGGGTGAGGGGGCATTTGTTGCACTGACGTTGCCCTTCAACATGTGATACACTGGTTGAGAATCACCCTCAAATCTTGGGAGGAGGCCGTCCCTCAGTTGTGAAAAAGGTTTGTGTCGATAACTTACATTCTGGAGCTTCCTGTAATACTCTGGACTTTTTGAAGACACTGGCTGGTTGAAATGTTACTCTGGGCTATCTCGTCTTGTGAAATGAAAATGAAATGAAAATCGCTTATTGTCACGAGTAGGCTTCAATGAAGTTACTGTGAAAAGCCCCTAGTCGCCACATTCCGGCGCCTGTCCGGGGAGGCTGGTACGGGAATCGAACCGTGCTGCTGGCCTGCTTGGTCTGCTTTAAAAGCCAGCGATTTAGCTGAGTGAGCTAAACCAGCCCCTGTGATGGTGTTGCTCTGGAAATTTGGTAGAGGGGGAGGGGCAACAGGTGGAAAAGATAACGACAGAGGACGTTAAATGAAATTTACTAAATAAATACATCCTCCTCTCCATCTACACAATCTGTGCCAAGCTGCCTCTTCTCCAGTTATGTGCTTAGCACACAAAATTGCTGTGTAAGATGCCAGTTTGTTTAAGTGTTATGAGTACACCCCTGACATTAGTGTGTGGGATAGTTCTGCGAGTGTTAATAAAACACCAACATCGCAATGTTTGCTGTAAGATTTGTTTGGATTGTGAATGAGGTTCAGTTGCTAATCTTGAGTGACAGCTTGAAGGTTAGCAGTTTTCAAGGTGGCACAAAGTGCCCATTCTGTACTCAGTAACAATACGACAGTGTTTCAAGTGCATCCTGTCACAGGCAATCAATCTGCTTCTCCCCAGGCCTGGACCCTCTCCACTTGTTGCACATCCTGCAAGCACTCTGGACAAAGAAAAAGATTCATGAGGTAAGTCCCCTATTGATAGAATTTCATAATAGGCCTTGGCATTTATGCAGTACGTGTCTTCAACACTAACATGGGGAAGGATTATTCAAGTTTGAGTTGGTTTACATTAGGGGGTTTGCACTGGTAACAGTATAGCTGACGTAGAGGGTGGAGCTGACAGAAACGAGGCATAACTTCAGAGGGGGATGCCACAAAACCGTGCAGCTCACAAATATGTTTGGCTGACTTTGGTTTAATTGTTCAGCTCATTATCTTGCCCTGAGGTTGGATAATGGTTCTGATTTGTGATTGGACAGGCCGGAATGGTCACTTAGCTCGTTCTGAAAGGGGGGGTGGGGGGTAGTATCCAGATGAACTGCGAGGAATAAAAATAGACTTTGATATGTCTTTTCTTTGTTTCTGAGGACTGTGGACACATACTTGGTGATGTTGACACATTACTGGGAGTGCAAAGTGGCACATTCACCACAGTACATGTGCAAGGTGACATGCATTAACATGCATGCAGGTCCACACAAGTGCAACGTATATACAAGGTGACATCAACCTGAGTATGCCATGACACTCGCATTAATAGACATGTAACATGATACTCACATTGATACATGTGCAGTCCAGAGTAGAATTTCAAAGTTTGCTGATGATACCGAACTTGGACGTGTGACAGGCGAAGGATGATACAATTCAATGATATTAGGACCTAGATAGTCTAGTGGAATGGGCAGACAATTGGTAGATAGAATCCTAAATGGAAAAGTGTGAAATGATGCATTTGGGAAGAAAGGAGAGGCACTTGGCATTGCATCCCAGGCCACCACCCTCCTCCGTGTAAAAAATCTTCCCTTGCACATCCCCTCTGAACTTCACTGAACATCCCCACATCCCCTCACCTTGAACTTGTAATTTTAATTTCTGACCTGGGAAAAAGCCTCCTACCGTTCACCCTATCTATACCCCTCATAATTTTATAAACTTCTGTCAGGTTGCCCCTCAGCCTCCGTCTCTCAAGGGAGAACAATCCCAGTTTATTCAATCTCTCCTCCTAGCTAATACCCTCCATGCCGGCAACATCCTGGTAAACTTTTTCTGTACTCTCTCCAAAGCCTCCACGTCCTTCTGGTAGTGGAATGCATGTCATAGAGGGATCATAGAATTGTCAGTGCAGAAGGAGGCCATTCGGCCCATCGAGTCTGCACCGGCTCTCTGAAAGAGCACCCTATCCAAGCCCACACCCAGTAACCCCACCCAACATAAAGGGCAATTTTGGACACTCAGGTCAATTTATCATGGCCAATCCACCTAACCTGCACATCTTTGGACTGTGGGAGGAAACCCACACACACATGGGGAGAACGTGCAGACTCCGCACAGACAGTGACCCAAGCCGGGAATCGAACCTGGGACCCTGGAGCTGTCAAGCAATTGTGCTAACCACTATGCTACCGTGCTGTGGTGACCAGAATTGGATACAGTATTCCAAATGCGGCATAACCAACATTCCATATAACTGGAACATAATTTATGAACTTTTTTACTCTCTACCCCATTCGATGAAGGCATGCAAGCCATATGCTTTCTTTATGTGGAGCTGAGTCCACAAAAGATCAGCCATGATCTAATTGAATGGCGGAGCAGGCTCGAGGGGCCAGATGGCCTACTCCTGCTCCTAGTTCTTATGTTCTTATGTTCTTATCACCATTTCCACGTGTGCTGCCACTTTTGAGGATCTGTGGACCTGCACACCCAGATCTCTCGGTGTCTCTATGCTCCTGATGGTTCTGCCATTTATTTTATAGTATTATGGGGCAGGGTTTAGAGAACACCAAAATATATCATGGAGTTCACCTGACCCACAACTTTTCATAGATTTTAGTTATGGGGAACAGAAGGGCCCACTTTACAGGTGTGATGCAACAGAGACCTAAAGTTTTTTTTTAACAAAAACAATGTTTTTCTGTGAATCCAGTTAACATTTTATAAACACACAGTAAACATCTTGTCAACTACCAACACTGATAACCCCCCCCCAGGATACAATACTCTATAGGTAATCCTTAGGAACTTTCCTAACAACATCCATAAGTCAAAGATCATTTTTAACAAAAGAGGTTTGCATTCCTTACAGAAACAGGTATTACTTCAAAATCAACTGGAGACATTCTTTAGCATGCAGAGAGAGAGACCAAAATACACCTCCTTGGTTGAATGCAGCTCTCTAACTGAAAACAAAACTAAAACTCAGAGCCAAAAACAGCTTCCAGCTCATAGCGAAAGTAAAAAGCAGAGCCAGAGCCCAGCTCCACCCACACACTAACATCACTGCAGCCAGTTGAGAAGACAAACATTTCTTAAAGTGACATTCCCACCTGAATTGGATCTACCAGAATGAACCACCTCTCATTTGTCTGGGTTAAATTCCATCTGCCATTTCCCAGCCCAGTTTTGAAGCCTATCTATATCCTGCTGTATTCTCTATCCACTATTCATCACTATCCACAATTCCTGCAATTGCTGCAATCTTAGTATCATTTGAAAATTTCCTAATCAGACCAGTTATGTTTCCTTCCAAGTCATTTATATATATATTACAAAGAGCAGAGGTCCCTGTACTGATCCCTGCGGAACACCACTTGTTACAGACCTCCATTCGGAAATACACCCTTCCACTGCTACCCTTGGTCTTCTATGGCCAGGAAAGTTCGTAATCCATCCAGCTAGTTCACCCCTGACCCCGTATGGTTTAATCTTTTGCACCAGCCTGCCATGAGAGACAATGTCACGTGCTTTACTAAGGTCCATCTTTACAAAATATATCGCAATTCATCAATGTGAGCACCAATAACTTCTGCCTGGGAGGCGAGACCATCATCCACAGCGGCAGTCATCGTCTCAATGCCAATAGCATCACCGAAGCGAAACCACCGCAGCAAACCGGGCCCCACCTTGGCTGCCTCAATCAAGCAAGGATTTTCTTGGGTTACCAGCTCACCCACGGCCAAAATTTAACCAGGATCTTCCAGGAACATAACACAGATCAGGGTCAAATAGTTATGGGGTGTGCATCAGGATACAAAGAAAGAACAAAGAAAAGCACAGCACAGGAACAGGCCTTCGGCCGTCCAAGCCTCAGCCGACCATGCTGCCCGACTAAACTAAAATCTTCTGCACTTCCGAGGTCCATATCCCTCTATTCCCATTCTATTCATGTATTTCTCAAAATGCCCCTTAAATGTCACTATCATCCCTGCTTCCACCACCTCCTCCGGCAGCAGGTTCCAGGCACCCACTACCCTCTGTGTAAAAAAAGAATTTGCCTCATACATCTCCTCTAAACCTTGCCCCTCGCACGTTAAACCTATGCTCCCTAGTAATTGACCCCTCTACCCTGGGAAAAAGCCTCAGACTATCCACTCTGTCTGTGCCCCTCATAATTGTGTAGACCACTATCAGGTCGCCCCTCTACCTCCGTCGTTCCAGTGAGTGCAAATCTCTTCTGCACCCTCTCTAAAGCCTCCACATCCTCTGGTAGTGTGGCGACCAGAATTGATCACTATACTCCAAGTGTGGCCGAACTAAGGTTCTATGCAGCGCAGTACAGGCCCTTCGGCCCTCGATGTTGCGCCAACTTGTGAAACCACTCTAAAGCCCATCTACACTATTTCCTTATCGTCCATATGTCTATCCAATGACCATTTGAATGCGTTTAGTGTTGGCGAGTCCACTACTGTTGCAGGCAGGGCATTCCACGCCCTTACTACTCTGGGTAAAGAACCTACCTCTGACATCTGTCCTGTATCTATCTCCCCTCAATTTAAAGCTATGTCCCCTCGAGCTAGACATCACCATCCAAGGAAAAAGGCTCTCACTGTCCACCCTATCTAATCCTCTGATCATCTTGTAGGCCTCAATTAAGTCACCTCTTAACATTCTTCTCTCTAATGAAAACAGCTGCAACATGATTTGCCAATTCTTATACTCAATGCCCCGGCCAATGAAGGCTAGAATGCCGTATGCCTCCTTGACTACCTTGACTACCTTCTCCACCTATGTTGCCCCTTTCAGTGACTGGTGGACATGTAGATCATAGAATTTACAGTGCATAAGGAGGCCATTCGGCCCATCGAGTCTGCACTGGCTCTTGGAAAGAGCACCCTACCCAAGGTCAACACCTCCACCCTAACCCCATAACCCAGTAACCCCACCCAACACTTACGGCAATTTTTGACACTAAGGGCAATTTAGCATGGCCAATCCACCTAACCTGCACATCTTTGGACAGTGGGAGGAAACCGGAGCACCCGGAGGAAACCCACGCACACACGGGGAGGATGTGCAGACTCCGCACAGACAGTGACCCAAGCCGGAATCGAACCTGGGACCCTGGAGCTGTGAAGCATTTGTGCTATCTACAATTCTACCGTGCTGCCCGGTACACCTAGATCTCTCTGACTGTACTGTACTCAATACTCTTGAGGGTTCTACCATTCACTGTATATTCCCTACCTGTATTAGACCTTCCAAAATGCATTGCCTCACATTTGTCCGGATTAAACTCCACCTGCTATCTCTCTGCCCAAGTCTCCAAACAATCTAAATCCTGCTGTATCCTCTGACAGTCCTCATCGCTATCCGCAATTCCACCAACCTTTGTGTCGTCTGCAAACTTACTAATCAGACCAGTTACATTTTCCTCCAAATCATTTATATATACTGCGAACAGCAAATGTCCCAGCACTGATCCCTGCGGAACACCACTAGTCACAGCCCTCCAATCAGAAAAGAACCCTTCCATTGCTACTCTCTGCCTTCTATGACCTAGCCAGTTCTATATCCATCTTGCCAGCTCACCTCTGATACCATGTGACTTCACCTTTTGTACCAGTCTGCCATGAGAGACCTTGTCAAAGGCCTTACTGAAGTCCATATAGACAACCTGCATAAATCATCTTTGTGACGTCTTCGAAAAACTCTTATCAAGTTAGTGAGAAAATGAAATGAAAATCGCTTATTGTCACAAGTAGGCTTCAAATCAAGTTACTGTGAAAAGCCCCTAGTCGCCACATTCCGGCGCCTGTTCAGGGAGGTTGCTATGGGAATTGAACCGTGCTGCTGGCCTGCCTTGGTCTGCTTTCAAAGCCAGCGATTTAGTCAGCGATCCTCAGCAATTTCCTTTCTAGCCTCGTTCAGTATTCTGGGGTAGATTCCATCAGGCACTGGGGACTTATCTACCTTAATATTTTTCAAGACGCCCAACACCTTGTCTTTTTGAATCACAATATGACCCAGGCTATCTACACACCTTTCTCCAGACTCAACATCCACCAATTCCTTCTCTTTGGTGAATACTGATGCAAAGTATTCATTTAGTACCTCGCCCATTTCCTCTGGCTCCACAGTTAGATTCCCTCGCCTATCCTTCAGTGGGCCAACCCTTTCCCTGGCTACCCTCTTGCTTCTTAACCCTATTTGCCAATGACTTTTCGTGACCCCCTTCTCGCCCTCCTAACTCCTTGCTTAAGTTCCTTCCTACTTTCCTTATATTCCACACCGGCTTCATCTGTTCCCAGCCTTCTATCCCTGACAAATGCCTCCTTTTTCTTTTTGACGAAGCCTGCAAAATATCTCGTTACCCAAGGTTCCCGAAATTTGCTGTATTCATCCTTCTTCCGCATAGGAACATGCCGGTCCTGAATTACTTTCAACTGACATTTGAAAGCCTCCCACATGTAAGATGCTGATTTACCCTCCAACATCCGCCCCAATCGAGGTTCTTCAGTTCCCGCCTAATATTGTTATAATTAGCCTTCCCCCAATTTAGCACATTCACCCTAGGACCACTCTTATCCTTGTCCACCAGCACATCAAAAATTACTGAATTGTGGTCACTGTTCCCGAAATGCTCCCCTCCTGAAACTTCTACCACCTGGCCGGGCTCATTCCTTAATACCAGGTCCAGTACAGCCCCTTCCCTAGTTGGACTATCTACATATTGTTTTAAGAAGCCCTCCTGGATGCTCTTTACAAACTCTGCCCTGTCCAAGCCCCTGGCACTAAGTGAGTCCCAGTCAATATTGGGGAAGTTGAAGTCTCCCATCACAACAAACCTGTTGCTTTTACTCCTTTCCAAAATCTGTCCACCCATCTGCTCTTCTATCTCCCGTTGGCTGTTGGGAGGCCTGTAGTAAACTCTCAACATTGTGACTGCACCCTTCTTATTCCTGATCTCTACCCATATAGCCTCGCTGCCCTCTGAGGTGTCCTCCTGCAGTACAGCTGTGATATTCTCCCTAACCAGTAGCGCAACTCGGCCACCCCTTTTACGTTCCCCTCTGTCCTGCCTGAAACATCTAAATCCTGGAACGTTTAGCTGCCAATCCTGTCCTTCCCTCAACAGGTCTCTGTAAAGGCAACAACATCATAGTTCCAAGTACTAATCCAAGTTCTAAGTTCACCCGTTCTACTTCTTGCATTAAAACATATGCACTTCTGGCCACTAGCCCCGCTGTTTTCAGCAAGATCTCCCTGTCTGCTCTGCCTCAGAGCCAAACTGGCCCCATTCCCTAGTTCTCCCTCAATGCTTTCACATTCTGACCTATTGCTCCGGTACCCACTTTCCTGATTAAAAAAAAAGTAGAAAATGAGTGGTGCCAGAGCTTGCAAAAACTCTGCCACTTCTGTGCTCACATCACATCATAGAATCATAAAATTCACAGTGCATAAGAAGGCCATTCAGCCCATCATGTCTGCACCAGCCCTTGGAAAAAGCACCCTATCCAAGCCCACACCTCCACCCTATCCTGGTAACCCAGTAACCCCTCCTAACCTTTTTGGACACTAAGGGCAATTTGGAATGGCCAATCCACCTAACCTGCATGGCTTTGGACTGTGGGAGGAAACCGGAGCACCCGGAGGAAACCCATGCACACACGGGGAGGAAACAGCAGACTCCGCACAGCCAGTGACTTAAGTCGGGAATTGAACCTGGGACCCTGGAGCTGTGAAGCAACTGTGCTAACCACTATTCTACCGTGGTGCCCATACGTGACCCCCATGTACTCCCTTTTTCTGCTTCACCTTGCTGTCTAAATGCTTTAGATAACCTCGGAATTCTGGGTTTGTTTTCCCTCTCTTTTTTTCCTCATGGGAATGTACATTTGACTGCATCTTAGTTATCTTCCTTTGAAAGGCAACCCATTGTTTGTTCGATTCCAATTTATCTGGGTCAGATTCATTTTCAACCCATTCCAGTTTATCCTTGAACAATTAATTATTTTTACTCTATATTGCACTTTGTCCTTTATCATAGCTAACATAAATCTTATGGTACAACAAACACAGTCCCCTCAATGTTCCCCTTTTGACATTTGATCTACCTCATTTCCAAGAAGCATATCCCGCAATTTCTAAAGCATGTGTGTATGCACACAATCTGATCATTCCCACTGGTGCAAGCCATCATGCTCTGCTAGTGATTATAAACAGGGCACCGTTCCACTCTGGAGCACACATATGTGCAAGGTGACACTCCCACAACAGTGGATAGAATGTAACAGACTGGCATTAATCCAAGTACACTGTGTTGTACCCATATTAGCACAATTTCCAGGTGACCCACTCAGAATAAAGTGCGCACAAATCGTTTCACTCATGTCAATGAGCATGCAACATGACACAACCACATTAATGGATATGCAAGTTCACACACATGAATGTTCACCCAAGGCAGCCCACTCTCAACAACGTGCATTCGGGTTACTATAAGTGCAGCAAGATGCAATGAGAGCAGCACGCATGCAAGATGACAGACTCACATTCATGGTCATGCATCGTGAGACACCTGTATTTAAGGTTCTTACGAAGGGCACTCAATTACTCTTGTGCCAGGTGACAATTGTTTTAATGCATTTGCAAGTGAAAGGCCCACAGTGACATACCCACATCAATGGCTTGCGAAGCGATAGGCTTTTTTGCACATGTCAAGTGACACACCAGACAAGTTGATGTGCCCCTGGTGATACTTTGTGCCCACAGGGGCAACAAGAAAGGCGACTCGTGGATGGGAAAGGCCTGGCACTTCCATCTGCAGGGGCCACATCACAAGCTCCCTGACGACTCTGTACCTATCCACGGCAACTGTCTGAAACAAAACATGCAAACTTGGTTTTGTATTTGTCTTTGAGATAAGCCACAGATTGCGTAGCTGTGCCACCCCGCAGGCACACATTCCCACCTCCCTGACAGTCTCCTACTCTACCACCTTCTTGGTTTATCTGCTGTCCAAACCCTCACCTATTCTCTATTTACTTCTAGATTTGACTGTTCAAGGGCAGTACGGTGGCGCAGTGGGTTAGCCCTGCTGCCTCACAGCGCCGAGGTCCCAGGTTCGATCCCGGCTCTGGGTCACTGTCCGTGTGCAGTTTACACATTCTCCCCATGTCTGCGTGAGTTTCGACTCCACAACCCAAAGATGTGCAGGGTAGGTGGATTGGCCACGCTAAATTGCCCCTTAATTGGAAAAAATGAATTGGGTGCTCTAAATGTAAAACAAAATTTAAAAAAATAAGATTTGACTGTTCCAGTCCTCTCCCAGCTGACCTCAGACTTTCCATCGTCTTCAGACTTGAGGTCATCCAAAAGCCTGCTGCCCCTATCCTGTTCATCTCTCACCCCTCTGCTGTACGTTAGCTCACGCCTGACAAATGCTCAATTTCAAAATGTTCATCGCTGTTCTGAAACCTCCCCATCACAGTAAACTCCTCCAGCCTCACAGCTCTCTGCCCTTTTTGCACTTTCCCAATTCTGGCCGCTTGCATGGTCGCTATATTAAGGACTCCATCATTGTTGGTTCTTCCTTTGGGGCCCTAAACCCTAGAAATCTCTCCCTCAACCTCTCCAGCTCTCCAATTCTCTCTTCACTTGTAAGACCACTTCTATGGGCTGGTTTAGCACAGTGGGCTAAATAGTTGGCTTGTAATGCAGAACAAGGCCAGCAGCGCGGGTTCAATTCCTGTACCGGCCTCCCCAAACAGGCACCGGAATGTGGCAACTAGGGGCTTTTCACAGTAACTGCATTGAAGCCTACTTGTGACAATAAGCTATTATTATTATTATTATTTTTATTATTATCAGACCTGACCCTTTGACCAAGGCTTAAGTGGTATAGTGTCAGGACTTCCGGTTGCGGCTATGCGGAGCTAAGCCGCACGTTCGGCAGCTCCCGCTATTTAAGGACTTTTGGGCCGATTTGAGGGCCCCAAACGGCGCTGTTTCGACGAATCCCGGTGGGGGAAGGTGTCTAGAGGAGCATTCCCCATAATTTATGGTGCTCACCCGGAGTGGGGCAAAGGAAAAAGCTGCAGCAGCTCCCCAAGAAAAGTGGGGGAATAAAGACAAAATGGCGGCCGGCGGAACACCCGAGGACTGGTGGAAGTGGGCGCAGGAGCAGCAGGCCTCTCTTCTCCGCTGTTTTGCGGAGCTGAAGGCTGAGCTTCTGGACTCCCTGAATGCAACTACCAACAAGCTGCTTGGGACCCAGGCGGCCCAGGAGGAGTCCATTCGGGAGTTGCAGCAACAGGCCGCTGAGAGGGAAGAGGAGGCCGTGGTCCTCGTGGGGAAAGTGGAATTGCACGAGGCACTTCACAAAAAGTGGCAAGACCGCTTGGAGGAGCTGGACGTTCGCACGAGGCGAAAGAATTTGAGGATCCTGGGCCAGGCGGAGGGGCTGGAGGGGTCGGATCTCCCGGCGTATGTGACCACGATGTTGAGCTCGTTGATGGGGGCGGGGTCCTTCCATTTGCCCCTGGAGCTTGAGGGAGCTCACAGAGTGCTGGCCAGGAGGCCTAAGGCAAATGAGCCCCCGAGGGCGGTGCTGGTGCGGTTCCATCGATTCAGCGACCGGGAGTGTGTGCTGCGCTGGGCCAAGAAAGAGAGGAGCAGCAAGTGGGAGAATTCGGTAGTGCGAATCTACCAGGACTGGAGTGCGGAGGTGGCTAAGCGGCGGGCCGGGTTCAACCGGACGAAGGCGGTGCTGCATGCCAAGCAGGTCAGATTTGGAATGCTGCAGCCTGCGCGCCTGTGGGTGACATACAAGGACCGGCACCACTACTTCGACTCCCCGGAGGAGGCGTGGGCCTTTGTACAGGCAGAGAAGCTGGACTCGAACTAGGGCCTGGGGGGACACTATGGCCGTTGCTGTTTTCGCAGTTGCTGTTCTTTAACTTTGACATGTGTGTTTTTTATGCTGGTTTTCTTTTTGCTCTGTTTCCGGGTGGGTCTGTTTGTTGGGTATGGGTGTGGGGTATGTGGGGAATGTTGGGAGTTTGTATTTCATATGTTCTCTTCTGTACGGGGCTGGGGGTTGGGGTGAAACTGGATTTTGGGGAGCTGCGTCAGAAGGGTGGGGTGTGGCAGTGTGAAAGCGCGGGCTGTCCTCTGGTTTCTGGCAGGGGGGGTGGCAAGAGGGGGATGACCCCTTGCCGGGAGGGGATAGGTTTTGGCGGGAGCTGCCGGGGTCAGCAGAAGTCAGCTGACTCACGGAAGTACCATGGAGGGTGCGTAGCGGCTAGGAGGGGTCCTAGCCTGGGGAGGGGAGGGAGGGGCGGATACCGGGTTGCTGCTGGAATAGTCAGGAAGGAGCTGGTGTGGGCCGGGGGGGTAGAGGAGAGGCGTTATCGCCATGGGGAACGGGTCGGGCGGGGCGAGCTGGCCTGGGGTGAGCAGTCGACAAACTATGGCTAGCCGGCGGGGGAGGGGGGCGGGTTGCCCTCTGATCCGGCTGATTACCTGGAACGTGAGGGGGCTGAATGGACCGGTTAAGAGAACTAGGGTATTTTCTCATCTGAAGGGGTTGAAGGCGGACGTGGCTAAGTTCCAGGAGACCCACCAGAAGGTGGCGGACCAGGTTCGTCTGAGGAAAGGGTGGGTGGGGCAGGTTTTTCACTCAGGATTGGACGTGAAGAACCGGGGGGTGGCGATTCTGGTGGGGACGAGGGTGGCGTTCGAGGCGGCTGAGGTGGTGTCAGACAAGGAGGGCAGATATATTATGGTGAAGGGTAGGCTGGGAGAGAAGGTGGTGCTGGTTAATGTATATGCCCCGAATTGGGATGATGCTGGCTTCATGAGGCGCTTGTTGGGCCACATTCCGGACCTGGAGGAAGGGGGCCTGATCATGGGGGGAGACTTTAACACAGTGCTGGATCCCCCACTGGACCGGTCCAGTTCAAGGACGGGTAGGAGACGGGCGGCGGCCATAGCACTGAGGGGATTCATGGACCAGATGGGAGGGGTGGATCCCTGGAGGTTTGGGAGACCGAGAGCGCGGGAGTATTCCTTTTTCTCCCATGTCCATAGGGTTTATTCACAAATAGATTTTTTTCGTCCTGAGCAGGGGATTGATCCCGAGGGTGCAGGTTGCCGAGTATTCGGCCATAGCGATTTCAGACCATGCTCCGCACTGGGTTGATCTGGAGATGGGGGAGGCGCGGGACCAGCGCCCGCTCTGGCGCCTGGATGTGGGGATGCTGGCTGATGAGGAGGTGTGTAGGAGGGTCCGGAGAAGTATTGAGGGGTATCTTGATACCAATGACACGGGGGAGGTCCGGGTGGGGATGGTCTGGGAGGCTCTGAAAGCAGTGATCCGGGGGAAGCTGATCTCCATCCGGGCCCACAGGGAAAGGAAGGAGAGGGAGAGACTGGTGGGGGAGCTCCTGGATGTGGACAGGAGATATGCGGAGGCACCGGAGGAGGGGTTGCTGGGGGAACGGCGTAGTTTGCAGGCCAAATTTGACTTATTGACCACCAGAAAGGAGGAGACACAGTGGAGGAGGGCGCAGGGCTCGGTATATGAGTATGGGGAGAAGGCGAGCAGGATGTTGGCGCATCAGCTCCGTAGGCGAGATGCTGCTAGGGAAATTGGTGGAGTGACGGATGGGGGTGGGAATGTAGTGCAGAAGGGGACAGAAGTAAATGGGGTCTTTAGGGACTTCTACGATGGACTGTACCGGTCGGAACCTCCGATGGGGAGAGGGGGGATGGAGAGCTTCATGAACAGACTATGTTTCCCAAGGGTTCAAGAAGAGCTGGTAGAGGGGCTCGGGGCGCTGATAGAGTTGGAGGAGCTAGTCAGGGGGATTGGACAAATGCAGTCAGGTAACACCCCGGGGCCGGACGGGTTCCCGGTGGGATTTTATAAAAAGTATGCGGATCTGGTGGGCCCCCTGTTGGTGCGAGCCTTCAATGAGGCATGGGAGGGGGGGGGGGGGGCTTTGCCCCCGACGATGTTGCGGGCACTGATCTCTCTGATCCTAAAGCGGGATAAGGACCCCTTGCAGTGTGGATCACACAGGCCTATCTCGCTACTCAATGTTGACGCCAAGTTGCTGGCGAAGATCCTGGCTACCAGGATAGAGGATTGTGTGCCGGGGTGATACACGAAGATCTCCCGTGTCTCTCTCTCTCTCCCCGTGTCTCTCTCTCTCTCCCCGTGTCTCTCTCTCTCTCCCCGTGTCTCTCTCTCTCTCCCCGTGTCTCTCTCTCTCTCCCCGTGTCTCTCTCTCTCTCTCCCCGTGTCTCTCGCTCTCTCTCTCTCTCCCCGTGTCTCCCTCTCTCTCTGTGTCTCCCTCTCTCTCCCCGCCCCCTCTCTCGCTCCCCTTTCACTCTCTCTCCCTCACTGTCTCTCCTTGATTTTCACCCCGTTTCTCTCTCTCACCCCCTGTCTCTCTCACCCCATGTCTCTCTCACCCCTCTCTTTCTTTCTCCCCTTGTCTCCCTGTCTGTCTTCCCGTGTCTCCCTCTCTCACTGTGTGACTCTTTCTCTCCCCCCGTGCCCCTCTCTCTCTCCGTGTCTTTCTCATTCTCTCTCCCCTGTCTCTGTGTCTCCCCTGTGTGTGTGCCTCCCCCCTGTGTGTGTGTCTCCCCCTGTGTGTGTGTCTCCCCTGTGTGTGTGTCTCCCCGTGTGTGTGTCTCCCCCTGTGTGTGTGTCTCCCCCTGTGTGTGTGCCTCCCCCTGTGTGTGTGCCTCCCCCCTATGTGTGTGTCTCCCCTATGTGTGTGTCTCCCCCTGTGTGTGTGTATCCCCTGGTGTGTGTGTCTCCCCCCTGTGTGTGTGTCTCCCCTGTGTGTGTGTATACACCCCTGTGTGTGTGCTCCCCTGTGTGTGTGTCTCCCCCTGTGGTGTGGTCTCCCCTGGTGTGTGTCTCCCCTGTGTGTGTGTCTCCCCCTGTGTGTGTGTCTCCCCCTGTGTGTGTGTCTCCCCCTGTGTGTGTGTCTCCCCCTGTGTGTGTGTCTCCCCCTGTGTGTGTGTCTCCCCCTGTGTGTGTGTCTCCCCCTGTGTGTGTGTCTCCCCCTGTGTGTGTGTCTCCCCCTGTGTGTGTGTCTCCCCCTGTGTGTGTGTCTCCCCCTGTGTGTGTGTCTCCCCCTGTGTGTGTGTCTCCCCCTGTGTGTGTGTCTCCCCCTGTGTGTGTGTCTCCCCCTGTGTGTGTGTCTCCCCCTGTGTGT